>NC_134363.1:9814102-9821602 GCF_048569485.1 Anomaloglossus baeobatrachus
CTCTCTGTCTGTCTCTCTCTGTCTGTCTCTCTCTGTCTCTATCTCTCTGTCTGTCTCTCTCTGTCTCTATCTCTATGTCTGTCTGTCTATATCTCTCTGTCTCTATCTCTATGTCTGTCTGTCCCTGTGTCTCTCTGTCTCCCTGAGTCACATAGCGTGTCTGTGCAAACTGTTGTGATTGTAAATGGTACGGTGCGGATTCCTTTAGGCGATGTACAGATATACACACTCAGTTTTATATATTAGATTTTACAAGTAACATTTGACCCCCGCTGGTGAAGATCTTTTACTAGGGACCTTTGGATGCAAGAGTTCACAATTTCTGTATGATTTTACCATCTCTATGCACCTGGATTTATTGGCACATAGAGGTTGGGTCGGGATGACCGGTGGAAGGGGGGGGGGGCAGATTTGGAAACCAGTGAGTCCTCAGTCCTCCCTATCGTTACAGTGGACATCTCACCCCTATGTCTATCTCCGCAGCTGGAGGCTCTGTCTTCCCCGTCTCATATCTGTCTTCATGGCTGTACATCGGGCCGGGCCGGGACACATACAGGTCCTCCAGGGCAGAGTAGCTGTAATGAGGGGCCGATCTGTGGAACATGATGGGATCATCCTTCTGAAGGTGGAAATCGTGATGGAGGAAAGTCTGATCAGCAACCGAGCCTGCGAATAAGAAAAGACAAAGAACTGTCATCTACTAAGACATAAGAAGAATAAATAATACATAAAGGAATGAAAAGAAGAAAGTGAAAAAGGACGAATGCCAAAAAATTGCAGTTTATTTAGAATTAATCTTCAATATTGGACTCACTGTGCACATATATTACATTACTGATCCTGAGTTACCTCCTGTATTATACTCCAGAGCTGCACTCACTATTCTGCTGGTGCAGTCACTGTGTACATACATTACATTACTGATCCTGAGATCCCTCCTGTATTATACTCCAGAGCTGCACTCACTATTCTGCTGGTGCAGTCACTGTGTGCATACATTACATTACTGATCCTGAGTTACCTCCTGTATTATACTCCAGAGCTGCACTCACTATTCTGCTGGTGCAGTCACTGTGTACATACATTACTGATCCTGAGTTACCTCCTGTATTATACTCCAGAGCTGCACTCACTATTCTGCTGGTGCAGTCACTGTGTGCATACATTACATTACTGATCCTGAGTTACCTCCTGTATTATACTCCAGAGCTGCACTCACTATTCTGCTGGTGCAGTCACTGTGTACATACATTACATTACTGATCCTGAGTTACCTCCTGTATTATACTCCAGAGCTGCACTCACTATTCTGCTGATGCAGTCACTGTGTACATACATTACATTACTGATCCTGAGTTACCTCCTGTATTATACTCCAGAGCTGCACTCACTATTCTGCTGGTGCAGTCACTGTGTACATACATTACATTACTGATCCTGAGTTACCTCCTGTATTATACTCCAGAGCTGCACTCACTATTCTGCTGGTGCAGTCACTGTGCACATACATTACATTACTGATCCTGAGTTACCTCCTGTATTATACTCCAGAGCTGCACTCACTATTCTGCTGGTGCAGTCACTGTGTACATACATTACTGATCCTGAGTTACCTCCTCTATACTCCAGAGCTGCACTCACTATTCTGCTGGTGCAGTCACTGTGTACATACATTACATTACTGATCCTGAGTTACCTCCTGTATTATACTCCAGAGCTGCACTCACTATTCTGCTGGTGCAGTCACTGTGTACATACATTACATTACTGATCCTGAGTTACCTCCTGTATTATACTCCAGAGCTGCACTCACTATTCTGCTGGTGCAGTCACTGTGCACATACATTACATTACTGATCTTGAGTTACCTCCTGTATTATACTCCAGAGCTGCACTCACTATTCTGCTGGTGCAGTCACTGTGTACATACATTACATTACTGATCCTGAGTTACCTCCTCTATACTCCAGAGCTGCACTCACTATTCTGCTGGTGCAGTCACTGTGTACATACATTACATTACTGATCCTGAGTTACCTCCTGTATTATACTCCAGAGCTGCACTCACTATTCTGCTGGTGCAGTCACTGTGTACATACATTACATTACTGATCCTGAGTTACCTCCTGCATTTTACTCCAGAGCTGCACTCACTATTCTGCTGGTGCAGTCACTGTGTACATACATTACTGATCCTGAGTTACCTCCTGTATTATACTCCAGAGCTGCACTCACTATTCTGCTGGTGCAGTCACTGTGTACATAGATTACATTACTGATCCTGAGTTACCTCCTGTATTATACTCCAGAGCTGCACTCACTATTCTGCTGGTGCAGTCACTGTGTACATAGATTACATTACTGATCCTGAGTTACCTCCTGTATTTTACTCCAGAGCTGCACTCACTATTCTGCTGGTGCAGTCACTGTGTACATAGATTACATTACTGATCCTGAGTTACCTCCTGTATTATACTCCAGAGCTGCACTCACTATTCTGCTGGTGCAGTCAGAAGATAAGTGACAGCGACTCTAGTGCAGAATTTGTTACATAACTTGCACAATGGTCTTTAAAAAAGACATGAGCAAAAAGAACATTAGACGCACCTGGATCCGGCTGATATTCCACCAGAGACGCAGATACCTGGAAGAGAAAGACAGAACATTGTATCTCTTGGGATCTATCACTAAATAAAAACAAAGGGCACATTCTGACATACGATATTCTCAGGTATGAGAATAACAAACACATTTTTGGGACCAGACTGTGATCACAGCGTGTTCCGAGTGCCATCAGTTTTTTTTCGTCCTCGGAGAACAAAGTTTCTCCACTTCCTCCATTTTGAATATCAATATCTGAGGGTGGACCGATTCGGCGTTGCCAATTTGGTTATGACACAATCGTACCAGTTTTCATAATTTTTCATGAAAAATCAAGGACTTATGAATGGCCCCAAAGACTTTTTTTTCAGCCTAATGATGGCTGGTTTCTCTTCCTCCTATGATTGCATGTTGTGGGTTTACAGTAACAGCTCCAAATACAAATGCCGCACCCGGAATCAGCTTCAGACCTTTTATCTGAATAATTAATGATAGATAATAAGGGAATAGTCCAACAAAGACTTTTTTTACAGCCTAATGATGGTTTGTTTCTCCTCCTCTGACCGCATGTTGTGGATTCAAAGTAACAGCTCCAAATGCAAATGCAGCGCCCGGAATCAGCTCCAGACCTTTTATCTGATTAATTAATAATAGATAATAAGGGAATAGTCCAACAAAGACTTTTTTTCAGCCTAATGATGGTTTGTTTCTCCTCCTATGATTGCATGTTGTGGGTTCACAGTAACAGCTCCAAATGCAAATGCAACACCCGGAATCAGCTCCAGACCTTTTATCTGATTAATTAATAATAGATAATAAGGGAATAGTCCAACAATGACTTTTTTTTCAGCCTAATGATGGTTTGTTTCTCCTCCCATGATTGCATGTTGTGGGTTCACAGTAACAGCTCCAAAAGCAAATGCAGCGCCCGGAATCAGCTCCAGACCTTTTATCTGATTAATTAATAATAGATAATAAGGGAATAGTCCAACAAATACTTTTTTTTCAGCCTAATGATGGTTCGTTTCTCCTCCTATGATTGCATGTTGTGGGTGCACAGTAACAGCTCCAAATGCAAATGCAGCGCCCGGAATCAGCTCCAGACCTTTTATCTGATTAATTAATAATAGATAATAAGGGAATAGTCCAACAAAGACTTTTTTTTCAGCCTAATGATGGTTTGTTTCTCCTCCTATGATTGCATGTTGAGGGTTCACAGTAACAGCTCCAAATTCAAATGCAACACATGGAATCAGCTCCAGACCTTTTCCGAGGGAATCGTACATGCAGCAGCTTCTGAGATAATTGTCCAATTACATTTGGTCCATTCAAAAAGGGGCAGTGACTTATTAAAGAGCCGTAATTCCTAAACCTTCCTCTAATTAGGATGTGAATCCCCCCAAATTAAAGCGAAGAGTCGTCACTTTAAGCCCGGATTGATTATAGAACTGGATCTGGAATAGGTTTTGGTAAAAAACTAAAATGCCAAAACTTGTGTCACTGTCCAAATATTTTTGGACCTCACATCAGGAAGGGGTTAATGGTGCAATCCGTGCACCTGTATACAGTATATACCCAGCACTAGGGTAGGACTCCAATGTTACAGAAAAGGGAATCATTTATTTCATTAGTATGTGTATTGATTAGTTACCTGACCCGGGTTGTGCTGTCGTTTCTGCTCGAGAAGTTGTTTAACTGTTTGTGGAGGGGAACAGTATGGCCTGCAATCTGCAAGACAACCAGCAGGGGGACACAGTGAGCGAGAACCAAATGCCAAGAGTGCCAATATCATTAGATGATTATACATTTATAGAGAGAACAATATTGGCATTAATTGCAAGATATCTGTGTTGTTCTGAAATTAAAAAAAATAAAAAAAAATATAGTTTTATACTTCTAATATTAATGCAAATGCAATCAAAAGAATACAGAAGCATTCTGTAAGTGCTAAGATATATGGTTATGGCACTGGTCCAATCTACGCGCTATGTGGTGCTGCAAGTAGAGTCAGCTTTGCTTCTGCAGCTCTGGAGGACGATTTAGTAATGTAGCCACTTTCAGAGCAGCGCTTACAAGCTCTAAAGAAAAGAGCTTGTAAGCGCAGCTCTTCTTTCCTAGGAGATTGGCCACAGCATCTTATTAGACTTTAAATAATAAATAAATAGAAAAAAATGTCTTCAATGTTGGAAAGTTTCTGTTTAAAAATAAATTACATTTATCTTTCAAAATTGCAACAATGAAACTGAACTGCACCTTTTTACCTGCAAAAATGCTAAACGGTATCGAGTACAATGGATCACGTGGACTATTGTATCCAGTACAATGGATTACGTGGACTACTGTATCCAGTGCAATGGATTACGTGGACTATTGTATCCAGTACAATGGATTACGTGGACTATTGTATCCAGTACAATGGATTACGTGGACTATTGTATTCAGTATAATGGATTACGTGGACTATTGTATCCAGTACAATGGATTACGTGGACTATTGTATCCAGTACAATGGATTACGTGGACTAAAACAATAATTAAAAAAGCAAAATAAACAGCAAAAAATAAATAACCAATATATTAACATTTATTTGCTAAAACTTCATCAATATGGCTAAATAAGAAAAAAATAAAAGTATAGAACAAGCAGATAGAATAAAACAATATAAAAATATAGAATAAATAATATAAAACACATATTTAGAAGCAATATTAAACAATAAAAAATATAATAGCAAATAATAAATAGCTAACATATTAGCATTAATCTGATAATGTCATAAAAATGGCTAAACAAAAAATAATTAAAAAAAAGTACAAGTATAAAATAAACACATACAATAAAGCAATATAAAAAATAAACAATATAAATACATTGATAAAATATAGTATAATTATTATTATTTATTATTATATTATTTGCTTTCGTTATTATTAATTCTTGATAATTATCATTAATTTATAATCATCATTATGTATTATTATCATTATTATTTATGTATTAATTATCATTAATTCATAATATGATGTTTTTATTATTATGATTTATTATGAGTATTTATTATGATATTATCATTAATTCTTATTGTGATTGCAATGTTTTTTTTAATTAATTATTATTATTATTTTAATCATTATGATTTTCAATCTGATTATTATTATTATTGTTATTATTAGTATTTATAATTATTATTTATTATTATTATTTATTTATAGAGCACCATTGATTCCATGGTGCTGTACATGAGAAGGGTGTTACATACAGAATACATACATAAGTTACAATAGACAGACTAGTACAGAGGGAAGAGGGCCCTGTCCTTGCGGGCTTACATTCTATAGGACTTATGTTTTAATTATCATTAATTCTTATGATCATGTTATTATTATTATTAATAATAATAATAATAATACATATTATTATTTATTATTACCATTATTTTTTACTATCATTATGTATTATTATTAATAACACCAATAATAATAATAATAATAATAATAATAATAATAATTTGTCCATTATGATGTATTATTATTTCTAATTATGCATTCATTATTATCATTAAGTTTTTATTATTATGATTTATTATGTTTATTTATTTCTATATTATCATTAATTCTTAATATCATTGTTATTTTTTATTATTATGAATATTATTATTATTATTTATCATTATTTATTACCACTCTTTTTTATCATCATGTATTAATATTATGATTAATAATATTTTAATAATTTCTATTTTTATTATTATTATTTGCAATTAAAATTATAACAAAATAACAAACATATTCATATTAATTTAATAGAAAATATTACAACTTTCTGCTCCCCGGTGACCTTCTTGCTCATCATCAGTCATAATATGATGCAAAAGTGAGAAATAACTTAATGATTATACTGATTGCCATTCACATCGACACCCGGGAATTCCCTGATATTGCACTGAAATCTTCATGCAAAAAAAGCAAAAAATAAAATAAAAAGTGTCATCGGTATGTCACAGTAGTTATCACTCCCTCCCCTCGGCTGGGGTCGGTGCAGGTTTTCGCTTTCACGAGACGTAAAGTCCTCTCCATCACGGCTGCGGGTCGTATTATGATTGCTGCTCTTGAGGAGATGAGTCACTGGAAGAGACCACTGAGGAATGGCCGCAGAAAGTCGCAGGAAATCACACGACCGTCATAGTAAAACTGAGGCCTCCGCCAGGCACCGCGCGCGGAGTCTACACTTGTATGTGACCGCGTCATGTCATTGCACCAGGACTCTCCGTGGAGATACAGACCCTACAGGGAGCCATGTTGTTATCACCAGATGTGGAAAGTACTGCAAAACTGCTAAATTCAAAGGGCGTGTAAACTTTTGCAAACTTTCAAAAACCCTTCCTATTTATCTGCAATAAAAATCTCATTTTGAATATCCTCTCGTTTTATGCACACAGCTCCTGTGCAGTGCTACTTTGGAGCCTGAAATTTTTAGAATTTTCCATATTTCTGGATACATTTGACCTGTAACTTTATCAGAATTTCAAAAAAGTCCTAAAAGTAGATAAAGAATCAAAATAAAACAAAAGAGTGAAAAATATTCAACTTTTTGTCATTTTTTTCCCAGGCGGAAGGAACGCAGCATGTAACGTTTTTTCGTGCGTTAAAATGACGCAGAGCAGCGGATTCCGTCGGCGTCCGTTGTTTTTATAATGGACGTCTATGGTGGTGGATTCCGTAAGAATCTGCCATTTGACGGATTCCGTTAACGCATCCGTCTTTACACAACTGCGCATGCCCAGATGTGTAAAGTCAAGAAAAAAATCTATAACGGATTCCGTTGTTTTGTACGATCCGTTGCATCCGTTGTGCCACTATATGCAACGCATCCGTTGCATCCGTCACACAACACAATGC
>NC_134363.1:9826602-9904102 GCF_048569485.1 Anomaloglossus baeobatrachus
ACTATAATACTGCCCCCTATGTACAAGAATATATCTACTATAATACTGCCCCTATGTACAAGAATATAACTACTATAATACTGCCCCTATGTACAAGAATATAACTACTATAATACTGCCCCTATGTACAAGAATATAACTACTATAATACTGCCCCTATGTACAAGAATATAACTACTATAATACTGCCCCTATGTACAAGAATATATCTACTATAATACTGCTCCCTATGTACAAGAATATAACTACTATAATACTGCCCCTATGTACAAGAATATATCTACTATAATACTGCCCCTATGTACAAGAATATAACTACTATAATACTGCTCCTATGTACAAGAATATAACTACAATAATACTGCCCCTATGTACAAGAATATAACTACTGTACTATAATACTGCCCCTATGTACAAGAATATAACTGCTATAATACTGCCCTTATATACAAGAATATAACTACTATAATACTGCCCCCCTATGTACAAGAATATAACTACTATAATACTGCCCCTATGTACAAGAATATAACTGCTATAATACTGCCCTTATATACAAGAATATAACTACTATAATACTGCCCCCCTATGTACAAGAATATAACTACTATAATACTGCCCCCTATGTACAAGAATATAACTACTATAATACTGCTCCCTATGTACAAGAATATAACTACTATAATACTGTCCCCTATGTACAAGAATATAACTACTATAATACTGCTCCCTATGTACAAGAATATAACTACTATAATACTGCCCCCTATGTACAAGAGTATAACTACTATAATACTGCCCCTATGTACAAGAATATAACTACTATAATACTGCCCCTATATACAAGAATATAACTACTATAATACTGTCCCCTATGTACAAGAATATAACTACTATAATACTGCCCCTATATACAAGAATATAACTACAATAATACTGCCCCTATGTACAAGAATATAACTACTGTACTATAATACTGCCCCTATGTACAAGAATATAACTGCTATAATACTGCCCTTATATACAAGAATATAACTACTATAATACTGCCCCCCTATGTACAAGAATATAACTACTATAATACTGCCCCTATGTACAAGAATATAACTGCTATAATACTGCCCTTATATACAAGAATATAACTACTATAATACTGCCCCCCTATGTACAAGAATATAACTACTATAATACTGTCCCTATGTACAAGAATATAACTACTATAATACTGCTCCTATGTACAAGAATATAACTACTATAATACTGCCCCCTATGTACAAGAATATAACTACTATAATACTGCCTCCTATGTACAAGAATATAACTACTATAATACTGCCCCTATGTACAGGAATATAACTACTATAACACTGCCCCCTATGTACAAGAATATAACTACTATAATACTGCCCCTATATACAAGAATATAACTACTATAATACTGCCCCTATATACAAGAATATAACTACTATAATACTGCCCCTATATACAAGAATATAACTACTATAATACTGACCCTATGTACAAGAATATAACTACTATAATACTGCCCCTATGTACAAGAATATAACTACTATAATACTGCTCCTATGTACAAGAATATAACTACTATAATACTGCCCCCTATGCACAAGAATATAACTACTATAATACTGCCCCCTATGCACAAGAATATAACTGCTATAATACTGCCCCTATATACAAGAATATAACTACTATAATACTGCCCCTATGTACAAGAATATAACTACTATAATACTGCTCCTATATACAAGAATATAACTACTATAATACTGCCACTATGTACAAGAATATAACTACTATAATACTGCCCCCTATGTACAAGAATATAACTACTATAATACTGCCCCCTATGCACAAGAATATAACTACTATAATACTGCCCCTATGTACATGAATATAACTACTATAATACTGCCCCCTATGTACAAGAATATAACTACTATAATACTGCCCCTATGTACAAGAATATAACTACTATAATACTGCCCCTATATACAAGAATATAACTACTATAATACTGCTCCTATGTACAAGAATATAACTACTATAATACTGCTCCTATGTATAAGAATATAACTACTATAATACTGCCCCTATGTACAAGAATATAACTACTATAATACTGCTCCCTATGTACAAGAATATAACTACTATAATACTGCTCCTATGTACAAGAATATAACTACTATAATACTGCTCCTATGTAGAGGAATATAACTACTATAATACTGCCCCTATGTACAAGAATATAACTACTATAATACTGCCCCTATGTATCATTTTTGTTTTACTTTCCCATTTTTCGGTATTTGGTTCCTCTGCTTTTACTTTCTTCCGCTGTTATCACAATACTTTATATATTAGGAATGATTACATTGGTTTGATACAATGTTAGACATCATCAGTGACATTTTTCTCCTCCGTTTCTTTTCTTCGGTTGCAGGATCAGCACTTCCATATTTTGAACCTGTTTCCTAATTGAGTTATTTTGGGGGGTCTCGTCATCGTCAGGTGGGGACTTTCATGGTCTTGATCGTCGTTCTTTGGTTCCTTTTCCCTTTATTGATTGCATGGAGGCGTCTGAATGATTTGTTATATCCGCTGTAAATAGAAATGAACCACTTCTTGAAAGGTGCAAAAATAAATCACCTCTTTTTTTTTTAATTTCTAATTCTGTGGATTATCTTTTTACTCCAAGGAATTCTATAGATCAGGATAAGATATCTCGATACAATAATATGATATTATATGACTATATATTACTCTGCTACAATGTAATTGATCATTTTTATTTGCAATTGTTGTGATATTGACGATGATGCTGCTGATGACGTCATTGTCTGTAATGATGATGTCATCGATGATAAGATCTCAGGGTTTTCCTAAAGCAGAAAACAATGTGAGACGTCGTCTCAGGTAACAATAAGTGACACATGAGATTTTCCACATTGTGAAAACTTGTATCACTCAGGAGGATGGATGAGATCTATTATAAAGACTATATTACCGCCATATAGTGACCGTATAGTGCTATATACCAGTCTTGTAACACATATAAGACATTACAGTAGTTATAGAGGGTGACTTATCCTGCCTGCTCCTCCAGTGTGGAATAGTGACCCCAATATTTCAAATCCAGTACTGTGTCATTACTATGATTGCCCCTCTAAGGCAGTGGACCAGATACAGGGGCCCCTAAAAAAAAATCGTGTCCCGTAGAAAGTTATGAAGCCCCGACTGTTCTACATAGCAAGTAATAATGCCCCATACCCTCCCTTGAAAGGTTTAATATCCCAAGTGCCCCCCTTCAAGCAACAAGCACCCTTGGGTATCCCCTTTAAGTAACAAGGCCCATCCCCCCAAAAAAGTAATAATTCCCCTTTAAAGCCCCAATCAAAACTAATAAAGCACCCAAGTAAATTAAATAATGACATGAGGGTCCCCACTGCTCCCCTATATAGTGTATGATGCCCTCACAGCTCCCTATACACAGTATAATGGGTCCACAGCTCCCTATACACAGTATAATTCCCCCACAGCTCCCCTATATAGTGTATGATGTCCCCACTGCTCCCCTATATAGTGTATGATGCCCTCACAGCTCCCTATACACAGTATAATGGGTCCGCAGCTCCCTATACACAGTATAATTCCCCCACAGCTCCCTATACACAGTATAATGGGTCCACAGTTCCCTATACACAGTATAATTCCCCCACAGCTCCCTATACACAGTATAATTCCCCCACAGCTCCCTATACACAGTATAATGGGTCCACAGTTCCCTATACACAGTATAATTCCCCCACAGCTCCCTATACACAGTATAATGGGTCCACAGTTCCCTATACACAGTATAATTCCCCCACAGCTCCCTATACACAGTATAATGGGTCCACAGCTCCCTATACACAGTATAATTCCCCCACAGCTCCCTATACACAGTATAATTCCCCCACAGCTCCCTATACACAGTATAATTCCCCCACAGCTCCCTATACACAGTATAATGGGTCCACAGTTCCCTATACACAGTATAATTCCCTCACAGCTCCCTATACACAGTATAATGGGTCCACAGTTCCCTATACACAGTATAATTCCCCCACAGCTCCCTATACACAGTATAATGAGTCCACAGTTCCCTATACACAGTATAATTCCCCCACAGCTCCCTATACACAGTATAATGGGTCCACAGTTCCCTATACACAGTATAATTCCCCCACAGCTCCCTATACACAGTATAATTCCCCCACAGCTCCCTATACACAGTATAATTCCCCCACAGCTCCCTATACACAGTATGATGGGCCCACAGTTCCCCTATACACAGTATGATGGGCAGACAACTCTGTATACACAGTATGATTGTCCCAACAGCTCCCTATACACAATATGATGGGACTAAAGCTCCCTGTATACAGCATGATGTCCCCACTTGTGTGTTTTGAAGCTGTGATTGTCTGATCGCCTGTGCTATACCTAGCAGTGCATTAGCACTGCTATGTATGGCAAAAATCACAATCTCCTATAAATGCCAACCATAAGCTGGCATTCGCAGGATATTTGTATTGACAGACACAGGGGTCATCAGCAGACCCTCAGCTGTCATGGTAACCCATTGGCGGCCCGCGATCATTTCAGGGGCGCACTGATGGGCAGGAGGATTGATGCACCCCCTGCCGGCGCGTGTTAAATCCTGCTGTCAGAGAGATAGGGGGGTTTAACTGACTAACATCTGCAGGCAGAGATCTGATCCACCCGCGGCTATAGAGCCACTTAATCCGCTGACGTGTGCGGGAAAGATGAGGGCTTGACATGTGAGCCCGCATCAAAGGTAGAGACACGACTTTTGATGTAATTGTATGTCAGAAGTCGTGGGGTTAATGGCCCACACAATTCCCTATATATAGTATTTTGTCCTTCATAACCTCCTATATGCTTTATTGTGGCCCCCACTTCCCCCTATATATAGTATGATGACCCCCACAACCTCCTATATACGTTATTGTGGCCCCCAATTCCCCCTAAATATAGTATGATGACCCCCACATCCTCTTATATATGTTATTGTGGCCCCCCACTTCCCCCTATATATAGTATGATGGTCCCCACAACCTCTTATATACGTTATTGTGGCCCCCACTTCCCCCTATATATAGTATGATGGCCCCCACAACCTCCTATATATGTTATTGTGGCCCCCACTTCCCCTTATCTATAGTATGATGACCCCCACAACCTCCTATATACGTTATTGTGGCCCCCCACGTCCCCTTATCTATAGTACGATGACCCCCACAACCTCCTATATACGTTATTGTGGCCCCCACTTCCCCTTATCTATAGTATGATGACCCCCACAACCTCCTATATACGTTATTGTGGCCCCCACTTCCCCCTATCTATGGTATGATGACCCCCACAACCTCTCATATACTTTATTATGGCCCCTACTTCCCCCTATCTATGGTATGATGACCCCCACAACCTCTTATATACAGTGCCTACAAGTAGTCTTCAACCCCCTGCAGATTTAGCAGGCTTACACATTCGGAATAACTTGGCATTGTGACATTTGGACTGTAGATCAGCCTGGAAGTGTGAAATGCAGCAAAAAAGAATCTTATTTCTTTTTTTTTTTTTTTTAAATTGTGAAAAGTTTATTCAGGGGTCATTTATTATTCAACCCCTCAAACCACCAGAATTCTGTTTGGTTCCCCTAAAGTATTAAGAAGTATTTCAGGCACAAAGAACAATGAGCTTCACATGTTTGGATTAATTATCTCTTTTTCCAGCCTTTTCTGACTAATTAAGACCCTCCCCAAACTTGTGAACAGCACTCATACTTGGTCAACATGGGAAAGACAAAGGAGCATTCCAAGGCCATCAGAGACAAGATCGTGGAGGGTCACAAGGCTAGCAAGGGGTACAAAACCCTTTCCAAGGAGTTGGGCCTACCTGTCTCCACTGTTGGGAGCATCATCCGGAAGTGGAAGGCTTATGGAACTACTGTTAGCCTTCCACGGCCTGGACAGCCTTTGAAAGTTTCCACCCGTGCCGAGGCCAGGCTTGTCCGAAGAGTCAAGGCTAACCCAAGGACAACAAGGAAGGAGCTCCGGGAAGATCTCATGGCAGTGGGGACATTGGTTTCAGTCAATACCATAAGTAACGTACTCCACCGCAATGGTCTCTGTTCCAGACGAGCCCGTAAGGTACCTTTACTTTCAAAGCATCATGTCAAGGCTCATCTACAGTTTGCTCATGATCACTTGGAGGACTCTGAGACAGACTGGTTCAAGGTTCTCTGGTCCTATGAGACCAAGATCGAGATCTTTGGTGCCAACCACACACGTGACGTTTGGAGACTGGATGGCACTACATACAACTCCAAGAATGCCATCCCTACAGTCAAGCATGGTGGTGGCAGAATCATGCTGTGGGGCTGTTTCTCAGCCAAGGGGCCTGGCCATCTGGTCCTCATCCATGGGAAGATGGATAGCACGGCCTACCTGGAGATTTTGGCCAAGAACCTTCGCTCTTCCATCAAGGATCTTAAGATGGGTCGTTATTTCATCTTCCAACAAGACAACGACCCAAAGCACACAGCCAAGAAAACCAAGGCCTGGTTCAAGAGGGAAAAAATCAAGGTGTTGCAGTGGCCTAGTCAGTCTCCTGACCTTAACCCAATTGAAAACTTGTGGAAGGAGCTCAAGATTAAAGTCCACATGAGACACCCAAAGAACCTAGATAACTTGGAGAAGATCTGCATGGAGGAGTGGGCCAAGATAACTCCAGAGACCTGTGCCGGCCTGATCAGGTCTTATAAAAGACGATTATTAGCTGTAATTGCAAACAAGGGTTATTCCACAAAATATTAAACCTAGGGGTTGAATAATAATTGACCCACACTTTTATGTTGAAAATTTATTAAAATTTAACTGAGCAACATAACTTGTTGGTTTGTAAGATTTATGCATCTGTTAATAAATCCTGCTCTTGTTTGAAGTTTGCAGCCTCTAACTTATTTGCATCTTATCAAACCTGCTAAATCTGCAGGGGGTTGAATACTACTTGTAGGCACTGTACGTTATTATGGCCCCCACTTCCCCCTATATATAGTATGATGACCCCCACAACCTCTAAAATACTTGTGCTCCAAATCTCTACATTGTGAACAGGTCACACAACCAATGATTATTTAACCCTTAAACACTTATAGTAAAGCTAAAGATCTGTCCGTTTTATTAAACAATTTGATCATTTACCGTTTCGATTAATTATTGCATTATTCTGATAAGGCAAATGGAGAAGACGACGCTCGGTGACGTGCGCAGCGGGAAGAGTCGTCCTGGACATGACACATTGACAGAACACTGGATATTTTCATCTCTACATTGTAGCAAAATATGAAGTCATCGACATTCCCAGGTGTAATATATACAGTATATATATATATTTATAATTAATGATTCTTCTGATTTCTACTCTTCATTATTTGTATCACTGATATTATTTATATAAAGGATTTAGTTACAAAGTAACAGTGACTCGATATTACACATTTTTCCACATTCTTTAGGAGGGAGAGGGTTTATCTATATCTGGAAATGGCGTTTACTCCTCTTCTTCTATCATTGCTACATTCCGTGCTACAATGTAGTGTCTCCAAAAGACCATGTCAGTGAGAAGACCACCCCTGACAAGACCACCCCCAACAAGACCACCCCTGACAAGACCACCCCTGGCAAGACCACCCCCAAAAAGAGCACCCCCAACAAGACCATCCCTAATAAGACCACCCCTGGCAAGACCACCCGCAACAAGACCACCCCCAACAAGACCACCTCTGACTAGATCACTCCTGACAAGACCACCTCTGACAAGACCACCTCTGACAAGATCACCTCTGTCAAGACCACCTCTGACAAGATCACCTCTGACAAGATCACCCCTGACAAGACCATCCCTGACAAGACCATCCCTGACAAGACCACCCCTGACAAGACTATCCCTGACAAGACCACCCCTGACAAGACCACCTCTGACAAGATCACCTCTGACAAGATCACCACGGACAAAACCATCCCCAACATGACCACCCCTGACAAGACCACCCCTGACAAGACCATCCCTGACAAGACCACCCCCAACAAGACCATCCCTGACAAGACCACCCCCAACAAGACCATCCCTGACAAGACCACCACTGACAAGATCACCGCTGACAAGACCACCACTGACAAGATCACCCCTGACAAGACCATCCCTGACAAGAATATCCCTGACAAGACCACCACCCAACAAAAGCACCCCCGACAAGACCACCCCCGACAAGACCACCACTGACAAGACCACACCTGACAAGACCAACCCTTGGAAGACCACCCCCGACAAGACCACCCCTGACAAGGCCACCTCTGACAAGACCATCCCTGACAAGACCATCCCTGACAAGACCACCCCCAACAAAAGCACCCCCGACAAGACCACCCCTGACAAGACCATCGCTGACAAGACCACCCCTGACAAGACCATCCCTGACAAGACCACACCCCAACAAAAGCACCCCCGACAAGACCACCACTGACAATACCACCTCTGACAAGATCACCTCTGACCAGATCACCTCTGACCAGATCACCTCTGACAAGACCATCCGTGACAAGACCACCTCTGACAAAATCACCCCTGACACTGACAAGACCACCAGGAACAAGATCACCACTGACAAGACCACCCTGGCAAGACCACCCCCAACAAGACCACCACGGCCAAGAATTTCCTGCAATTCATTTGTTGATATATTATAAATACTGAAAGCGGTTTTATTTTCAGTGCAGTTTTGACCAGTGATGTGTAAGAAGAGGGGCAGGGTGACCAGCTCAATTTAAAGGGGACAGACATACCCACCTACCGGCACTCACTTGGATCTAGCCCGCTGTGATGTCACTTTTCCATCAGCTGCCGGACCGCTGCATCGGTCAGCATGCCATCATAAAACATCCCTGCTGGTCTGACGTAATCCACACGAGGTCCCACGATGATTCCAGATTTGCTAAATCTGAAGTCAGAACATGCAGTCATGGAACATGACCTCCCGCTATAAGCTGTAGGCAGCGACTGAGCCTCAGCAATCAGCGGTGACGTCACTCAGGTAAGTTGTGGGCACAACCGGAGGTTCTCATGGCCCTCCACCTGTGACCCCAGCTAACCTGAATGACGTCACCACTAATTACTGAGGCTCAGTCTCTGCCTGAAGCTCACAGTGGGCGGTCATGTTCCATGATCGCGCTCTCTGACTTCAGATATAGCAGAGCTAGAATAGTCATGGGATTTCGTGTGGATGTGCTCATCCAGTACCAGTACCGAGTCCCCAAGCATGGTAGTGCCCGCTCATCCAGTACCAGTACCGAGCCCCCAAGCATGGTAGTGCCCGCTCATCACTAGTTACCAGTACCGAGCCCCCAAGCATGGTAGTGTCCGCTCATCACTAGTTACCAGTACTGAGCACCCGAGCATGGTAGTGCCCGCTCATCACTAGTTACCAGTACTGAGCACCTGAGCATGGTAGTGCCCGCCCATCACTAGTTACCAGTACCGAGCCCCCAAGCATGGTAGTGTCCGCTCATCACTAGTTACCAGTACTGAGCACCCGAGCATGGTAGTGCCCGCTCATCACTAGTTACCAGTACTGAGCACCCGAGCATGGTAGTGCCCGCTCATCACTAGTTACCAGTACTGAGCACCTGAGCATGGTAGTGCCCGCTCATCCAGTACCAGTACCGAGCCCCCAAGCATGGTAGTGCCCGCTCATCACTAGTTACCAGTACCGAGCCCCCAAGCATGGTAGTGTCCGCTCATCACTAGTTACCAGTACTGAGCACCCGAGCATGGTAGTGCCCGCTCATCACTAGTTACCAGTACTGAGCACCTGAGCATGGTAGTGTCCGCTCATCACTAGTTACCAGTACTGAGCACCCGAGCATGGTAGTGCCCGCTCATCACTAGTTACCAGTACCGAGCACCTGAGCATGGTAGTGTCCGCTCATCACTAGTTACCAGTACCGAGCCCCCAAGCATGGTAGTGCCCGCTCATCACTAGTTACCAGTACTGAGCACCCGAGCATGGTAGTGCCCGCTCATCACTAGTTACCAGTACTGAGCCCCCGAGCATGGTAGTGCCCGCTCATCCAGTACCAGTACCGAGCCCCCAAGCATGGTAGTGCCCGCTCATCACTAGTTACCAGTACCGAGCCCCCAAGCATGGTAGTATCCGCTCATCACTAGTTACCAGTACTGAGCACCCGAGCATGGTAGTGCCCGCTCATCACTAGTTACCAGTACTGAGCACCCGAGCATGGTAGTGCCCGCTCATCACTAGTTACCAGTACCGAGCCCCCAAGCATGGTAGTGCCCGCTCATCCAGTACCAGTACCGAGCCCCCAAGCATGGTAGTGCCCGCTCATCACTAGTTACCAGTACCGAGCCCCCAAGCATGGTAGTATCCGCTCATCACTAGTTACCAGTACTGAGCACCCGAGCATGGTAGTGCCCGCTCATCACTAGTTACCAGTACTGAGCACCTGAGGATGGTAGTGCCCGCTCATCACTAGTTACCAGTACTGAGCACCCGAGCATGGTAGTGCCCGCTCATCACTAGTTACCAGTACCGAGCCCCCAAGCATGGTAGTGCCCGCTCATCCAGTACCAGTACCGAGCCCCCAAGCATGGTAGTGCCCGCTCATCACTAGTTACCAGTACCGAGCCCCCAAGCATGGTAGTATCCGCTCATCACTAGTTACCAGTACTGAGCACCCGAGCATGGTAGTGCCCGCTCATCACTAGTTACCAGTACTGAGCACCTGAGGATGGTAGTGCCCGCTCATCACTAGTTACCAGTACTGAGCACCTGAGCATGGTAGTGTCCGCTCATCACTAGTTACCAGTACTGAGCACCCGAGCATGGTAGTGTCCGCTCATCACTAGTTACCAGTACTGAGCACCCAAGCATGGTAGTGTCCGCTCATCTCTAGTTACCAGTACTGAGCACCCGAGCATGGTAGTGCCCGCTCATCACTAGTTACCAGTACAGAGCACCCGAGCATGGTAGTGCCCTCTCATCACTAGTTACCAGTACTGAGCACCCGAGCATGGTAGTGTCCGCTCATCACTAGTTACCAGTACAGAGCACCCGAGCATGGTAGTGCCCGCTCATCACTAGTTACCAGTACTGAGCACCCGAGCATGGTAGTGCCCGCTCATCACTAGTCACCAGTACTGAGCACCCGAGCATGGTAGTGCCCGCTCATCACTAGTTACGAGTACTGAGCACCCGAGCATGGTAGTGCCCGCTCATCACTAGTTACCAGTACTGAGCACCTGAGCATGGTAGTGCCTGCTCATCACTAGTTACCAGTACTGAGCATCTGAGCATGGTAGTGCCCGCTCATCACTAGTTACCAGTACTGAGCATCTGAGCATGGTAGTGCCCGCTCATCACTAGTTACCAGTACTGAGCACCCGAGCATGGTAGTGCCCGCTCATCACTAGTTACAAGTACTGAGCACCCGAGCATGGTAGTGCCCGCTCATCACTAGTTACCAGTACTGAGCACCTGAGCATGGTAGTGCCTGCTCATCACTAGTTACCAGTACTGAGCATCTGAGCATGGTAGTGCCCGCTCATCACTAGTTACCAGTACTGAGCATCTGAGCATGGTAGTGCCCGCTCATCACTAGTTACCAGTACTGAGCACTCGAGCATGGTAGTGCCCGCTCATCACTAGTTACCAGTACTGAGCATCTGAGCATGGTAGTGCCCGCTCATCACTAGTTACCAGTACTGAGCATCTGAGCATGGTAGTGCTCGCTCATCACTAGTTACCAGTACTGAGCACCCAAGCATGGTAGTGTCCGCTCATCTCTAGTTACCAGTACTGAGCACCCGAGCATGGTAGTGCCCGCTCATCACTAGTTACCAGTACAGAGCACCCGAGCATGGTAGTGCCCGCTCATCACTAGTTACCAGTACTGAGCACCCGAGCATGGTAGTGCCCGCTCATCACTAGTCACCAGTACTGAGCACCCGAGAATGGTAGTGCCCGCTCATCACTAGTTACGAGTACTGAGCACCCGAGCATGGTAGTGCCCGCTCATCACTAGTTACCAGTACTGAGCACCTGAGCATGGTAGTGCCTGCTCATCACTAGTTACCAGTACTGAGCACCTGAGCATGGTAGTGTCCGCTCATCACTAGTTACCAGCACTGAGCACCCGAGCATGGTAGTGCCTGCTCATCACTAGTTACCAGCACTGAGCACCCGAGCATGGTAGTGCCCACTCATCACTAGTTACCAGTACAGAGCATCTGAGCATGGTAGTGCCCGCTCATCACTAGTTACCAGTACTGAGCATCTGAGCATAGTAGTGCCCGCTCATCACTAGTTACCAGTACTGAGCACCCGAGCATGGTAGTGCCCGCTCATCACTAGTTACCAGTACTGAGCATCTGAGCATGGTAGTGCCCGCTCATCACTAGTTACCAGTACTGAGCATCTGAGCATGGTAGTGCCCGCTCATCATTAGTTACGAGTGCTGAGCCCCCGAGCATGGTAGTGCCCGCTCATCACTAATTACCAGTACTG
Source organism: Anomaloglossus baeobatrachus (assembly GCF_048569485.1). Lineage (NCBI taxonomy): Eukaryota > Metazoa > Chordata > Amphibia > Anura > Aromobatidae > Anomaloglossus > Anomaloglossus baeobatrachus. Next base: position 9,839,273 of record NC_134363.1, read on the forward strand.
AGCACCCGAGCATGGTAGTACCCGCTCATCACTAGTTACGAGTACTGAGCCCCGAGCATGGTAGTGCCCGCTCATCACTAGTTACAAGTACTGAGCACCCGAGCATGGTAGTGCCCGCTCATCACTAGTTACGAGTACTTAGCCCCCGAGCATGGTAGTGCCCGCTCATCACTAGTTACCAGTACTGAACACCCGAGCATGGTAGTGCCCGCTCATCACTAGTTACCAGTACTGAGCACCTGAGCATGGTAGTGCCCGTTCATCACTAGTTACCAGTACTGAACACCCGAGCATGGTAGTGCCCGCTCATCACTAGTTACCAGTACTGAGCACCCGAGCATGGTAGTGCCCGCTCATCACTAGTTACCAGTACTGAGCATCTGAGCATGGTAGTGCCCGCTCATCACTAGTTACCAGTACTGAGCACCTCAGCATGGTAGTGCCCGCTCATCACTAGTTACCAGTACTGAGCACCCGAGCATGGTAGTGCCCGCTCATCACTAGTTACCAGTACTGAGCACCTGAGCATGGTAGTGCCCGCTCATCACTAGTTACCAGTACTGAGCACCCGAGCATGGTAGTGCCCGCTCATCACTAGTTACCAGTACAGAGCACCTGAGCATGGTAGTGCCCGCTCATCACTAGTTACCAGTACAGAGCACCTGAGCATGGTAGTGCCTGCTCATCACTAGTTACCAGTACTGAGCACCTGAGCATGGTAGTGCCCGCTCATCACTAGTTACCAGTACTAAGCACCTGAGCATGGTTGTGCTCGCTCATCACTAGTTACCAGTACTGAGCCCCCGAGCATGGTAGTGCCTGCTCATCACTAGTTAGCAGTACTGAGCACCCGAGCATGGTAGTGCCCGCTCATCACTAGTTACCAGTACAGAGCACCTGAGCATGGTAGTGCCCGCTCATCACTAGTTACGAGTACTGAGCCCCCGAACATGGTAGTGCCCGCTCATCACTAGTTACCAGTACTGAGCACCCGAGCATGGTAGTGCCCGCTCATCACTAGTTACCAGTACAGAGCACCTGAGCATGGTAGTGCCCGCTCATCACTAGTTACCAGTACTGAGCACCTGAGCATGGTAGTGCCTGCTCATCATTAGTTACCAGTACTGAGCACCCGAGCATGGTAGTGCCCGCTCATCACTAGTTACCAGTACTGAGCACCCGAGCATGGTAGTGCCCGCTCATCACTAGTTACCAGTACAGAGCACCCGAGCATGGTAGTGCCCGCTCATCACTAGTTACCAGTACTGAGCACCCGAGCATGGTAGTGCCCGCTCATCACTAGTTACCAGTACTGAGCACCTGAGCATGGTAGTGTCCGCTCATCACTAGTTACCAGTACTGAGCACCCGAGCATGGTAGTGCCCGCTCATCACTAGTTACCAGTACTGAGCACCCGAGCATGGTAGTGCCCGCTCATCACTAGTTACCAGTACTGAGCACCCGAGCATGGTAGTGTCCGCTCATCACTAGTTACCAGTACTGAGCACCCGAGCATGGTAGTGCCCGCTCACCAATAGTCACCACTAAAAGCTGGTGGATGAGAAGTCCCTAAGATGGTGAACGTGAGGGCTGTACCCTGCGGTGTTGAAGGGGTTACTACACAATGCTATAGTAAGTGACACAGCTGATGATGCTGCGGTGACGTTTGCTCCGGGGCTTCCTTATTTTCCTTCCACAGCCGGCGCTCAGTCGTGACTCACACTTGGAACAATCTACCCGTGAGGTCAGAACTTTCCAGTCACTTCTCTCCACTGCAGAGCGGCGAAACCTCAGCGAAGATACGGCCCTTATTGGAGCGCAAAAGCGGAAGAGGAAGAAGAGGCGACAGACGAAGCACAGACATGAAATGTGCAACACAGATGTACCCGACAGGCTTAGATACACCAGCTCAATGTACTGTATCACACAGGATGGGATTAGATACACGGCTCAGCAGACAGTATCACACAGGATAGGATTAGATACAGCTCAGCAGATAGTATCACACAGGATGGGATTAGATACAGCTCAGCAGATAGTATCACACAGGATGGGATTAGATACAGCTCAGCAGATAGTATCACACAGGATGGGATTAGATACAGCTCAGCAGATAGTATCACACAGGATAGGATTAGATACACAGCTCAGCAGACAGTATCACACAGGAGGATTAGATACAGAGCTCAGCAGACAGTATCACACAGGAGAGGATTAGATACACAGCTCAGCAGACAGTATCACACAGGAGGATTAGATACAGAGCTCAGCAGACAGTATCACACAGGAGAGGATTAGATACAGCTCAGCAGATAGTATCACACAGGAGAGGATTAGATACACAGCTCAGCAGACAGTATCACACAGGATGGGATTAGATACAGCTCAGCAGATAGTATCACACAGGAGAGGATTAGATACACAGCTCAGCAGACAGTATCACACAGGAGGATTAGATACAGAGCTCAGCAGACAGTATCACACAGGAGAGGATTAGATACACGGCTCAGCAGACAGTATCACACAGGAGAGGATTAGATACACAGCTCAGCAGATAGTATCACACAGGAGAGGATTAGATACACAGCTCAGCAGATAGTATCACACAGGAAAGGATTAGATACACGGCTCAGCAGACAGTATCACACAGGAGAGGATTAGATACACAGCTCAGCAGACAGTATCACACAGAAGAGGATTAGATACATGGCTCAGCAGACAGTATCACACAGGATGGGATTAGATACACAGCTCAGCAGATAGTATCACACAGGAGAGGATTAGATACACAGCTCAGCAGACAGTATCACACAGGAGAGGATTAGATACACGGCTCAGCAGACAGTATCACACAGGAGAGGATTAGATACACGGCTCAGCAGATAGTATCACACAGAAGAGGATTAGATACACAGATCAGCAGACAATATCACACAGGAGAGGATTAGATACACAGCTTAGCAGACTGTATCACACAGGATAGGATTAGATACACAGCTCAGCAGACAGTATCACACAGGATAGGATTAGATACACAGCTCAGCAGAGAGTATCACACAGGAGATGATTAGATACACAGCTCAGCAGACAATATCACACAGGAGAGGATTAGATACACGGCTCAGCAGACAGTATCACACAGGATAGGATTAGATACACAACTCAGCAGATAGTATCACACAGGAGAGGATTAGATACACAGCTCAGCAGACAGTATCACACAGGAGAGGATTAGATACACGGCTCAGCAGACAGTATCACACAGGACAGGATTAGATACACAGCTCAGCGGACAGTATCACACAGGAAAGGATTAGATACACGGCTCAGCAGACAGTATCACACAGGATAGGATTAGATACACAGCTCAGCAGACAGTATCACACAGGAGAGGATTAGATACACGGCTCAGCAGACAGTATCACACAGGAGAGGATTAGATACACAGCTCAGCAGACAGTATCACACAGGATAGGATTAGATACACAGCTCAGCAGACAGTATCACACAGGAGAGGATTAGATACACAGCTCAGCGGACAGTATCACACAGGAAAGGATTAGATACACGGCTCAGCAGACAGTATCACACAGGAGAGGATTAGATACACGGCTCAGCAGACAGTATCACACAGGATAGGATTAGATACACAGCTCAGCAGACAGTATCACACAGGAGAGGATTAGATACACGGCTCATCAGACAGTATCACATAGTAGAAGATTAGATACACAGCTCAGCAGACAGTATCACACAGGAGAGGATTAGATACACAGCTCAGCAGACAGTATCACACAGGAGAGGATTACATACACAGCTCAGCAGACAGTATCACACAGGAGAGGATTAGATACACAGCTCAGCAGACGGTATCACACAGGAGAGGATTAGATACACGGCTCAGCAGACAGTATCACACAGGAGAGGATTAGATACAGCTCAGCAGACAGTATCACATAGGAGAGGATTAGATACATAGCTCAGCAGACAGTATCACACAGGAAAGGATTAGATACACAGCTCAGCAGACAGTATCACACAGGAAAGGATTAGATACACAGTTTAGCAGACAGTATCACACAGGAGAGGATTAGATACACAGCTCAGCAGACAGTATCACACAGGAGAGGATTAGATACACAGCTCAGCAGACAGTATCACACAGGAAAGGATTAGATACACAGTTTAGCAGACAGTATCACACAGGAGAGGATTAGATACACAGCTCAGCAGACAGTATCACACAGGAGAGGATTAGATACACAGCTCAGCAGACAGTATCACACAGGAGAGGATTAGATACATGACTCAGCAGACAGTATCACACAGGAATAGATTAGATACACAGCTCAGCAGACAGTATCACACAGGAAAGGATTAGATACACAGTTTAGCAGACAGTATCATACAGGAGAGGATTAGATACACAGCTCAGCAGACAGTATCACACAGGAGAGGATTAGATACACAGCTCAGCAGACAGTATCACACAGGAGAGGATTAGATACATGACTCAGCAGACAGTATCACACAGGAATAGATTAGATACACAGCTCAGCAGACAGTATCACACAGGAAAGGATTAGATACACAGTTTAGCAGACAGTATCACACAGGAGAGGATTAGATACATGACTCAGCAGACAGTATTATACAGAATAAGATTACATACACAGATCTGTAGACAGTAATTGCAACTTTTGGCTATTTGAGACCGAATTTGTTCCTTTTGGGGGGGTATTGCAACTTTCGGCTGTTTGGATGTGAATTTGTTCCTTTGGGGGGGGTGGGGGATTGCAACTTTTGGCCATTTGGAAACAAATGTATTCCTTTGGGGGGGTATTGCAATTTTTGGCTGTCTGAAAGCGAATTTGTTCCTTTGGGTGGGGTATTGCAATTTTTGGCAGTTTGAACGAGAATTTGTTCCTTTGGGGGGGTATTGCATCTTTTGGCCATTTGGGAGCAAATGTATTCCTTTGGGGGGGGGGTATTGCAACTTTTGGACATCTGGAGGCAAATTTGTTCCGAACTTGTCCTTTGGGGGGTATAACAACTTTTGGGCGTGTAGAGAAGAATTTGTTACTTTGAGGGGGTATTGCAACTTTTGGCCATTTGGGAGCAAATTTGCACTTTTGGGGTGGTATTGCAAATTTTGGCAGTCTGAAGGCAAATTTGTTCCTTTGAGGGGGGGGGGGGGTATTGCAACTTTTGGCCGTTTGGAGGTGAATTTGTTCCTTTGGGGGTATTGCAACTTTTGACCATTTGGGAGCAAATTTGATCCTTTGGGGGGGGGGGGGTATTGCATATTTTGACCATCTGAAGGCGAATTTGTAACTTTGGGGGGGGTATTACAACTTTTGGCCATTTGGAAGCAAGTTTGTTCCTTTGGGGGGTATTGCAATTTTTGGCCGTTTGGAGGCGAATTTGTTCCTTGGGGGGTATTGCAACTTTTGGCCATTTGGGAGCGAATTTGTTTCTTTGGGGGGTATTGCAATTTTTGGCTGTCTGAAGGCGAATTTTGTTTCTTTGGGTGGGGGATTGCAACTTTTGGCCATTTGGAGGCGAATTTGTTCCTTTGGGGGGGGTATTGCAACTTTTGGCCATTTGGGAGCAATATTGTTGCTTTGGGGGGGTATTGCAACTTTTGGCCGTTTGGAGGCGAATTTGTTTCTTTGGGGGGGTATTGCAACTTTTGGCCGTTTGGAGGCGATTTTTTTCCTTTGGCAGGGTTTTGCAACTTTCGGTCGTTTGGGAGCGAATTTGTTCCTTTGGGGGGGGGTATTGCAACTTTTGGCCATTTGGGAGCAATATTGTTCCTTTGGGGGGGTATTGGAACTTTTGGCCGTTTGGAGCTGAATTTGCTCGTTGGGGGAGTATTGCAACTTTTGGCCATTTCGGAGCGAACTTGTTCTTTGGGGGGGTATTACACTTTTTGGCCGTCTGAAGGAGAATTTGTCTCTTTGGGGGGGTATTGCAACTTTTGGACGTCTGGAGGCAAATTTATTCCTTGGGGGGAACTGCAACTTTTGGCCATTTCGGAGCGAACTTGTCCTTTGGGGGGGTATTGCAACTTCCGGCTGTTTGGAGGTGAATTTGTTCCTTTGGGGGGGCATTGCAACTTTTGACCATTTGGGAGCAAATTTGTACCTTTGGGGAGTATTGCAACTTTTGGACGTGTAGAGACGAATTTGTTCCTTTGTGGGGGGGAGGGGGGGGTATTGCAACTTTTGGCCATCAGAAGGCGAATTTGTTCCTTTGGGGGGTATTGCAATTTTTGGCTGTTTGGAGGCGAATTTGTTCCTTTGGGGGGGTAATGCAACTTTTGGCTATTTGAGAGCTAATTTGTTCCTTTTAAGGGGTATTGCAACTTTTGGCCATTTGGGAGCAAATTTGCACCTTTGGGGTGGTATTGCAAATTTTAGCCGTCTGAAGGCGAATTTATTCCTTGGGGGGGTACTGCAACTTTTGGCCGTTTGGAGGCGAATTTGTTCCTTTGGGGGGGTATTGCAACTTTTGGCAATTTGGGAGCAAATTTGTTCCTTTGGGGGGGTATTGCAACATTCGGCTTTTTGGAGGCGAATTTGTTCCTTTGGGGGGTATTGCAACTTTTCGCTGTTTGGAGACAAATTTGTTCCTTTGGGGTGGGGGAGGGGGGGTATTGCAACTCTTGGCCATTTGGGAGCAATATTGTTCCTTTGGGGGGTTATTGCAACTTTTGGACGTCTGGAGGCCAATTTGTTCCTTTGGGGAGTATTGCAACTATTGGCCATTTGGAAGCAATATTGTTGCTTTGGGGGGGTATTGCAACTTTTGGCCGTTTGGAGGCGAATTTGTTTCTTTGGGGGGTTATTGCAACTTTTGGCCATTTGGGAGCAATATTGTTCCTTTTGGGGGGTATTGCAACTTTTGTCCGTTTGGAGGTGAATTTGTTCTTTTGGAGGGGATTGCAATTTTTGGCCATTTGGAGGCGATTTTTTTCCTTTGGGAGGGTTTTGCAACTTTCGGCCGTTTTGGAGCAAATTTGTTCCTTTGGGGGGTATTGCAACTTTTGGCCATTTGGAAACAAATGTATTCCTTTGGGGGGGGGTATTGCAATTTTTGGCTGTCTGAAAGCAAATTTGTTCCTTTGGGTGGGGTATTGCAGCTTTCGGCCGTTTGGAGACGAATTTGTTCCTTTGGGGGGCTATTGCAATTTTTGGCCGTTTGAAGGAGAATTTGTTCCTTTGGGGGGGTATTGCAATTTTTGGCCGTTTGAAGGAGAATTTGTTCCTTTGGGGGGGTATTGCATCTTTTGGCCAATTGGGAGCAAATTTATTCCTTTGGGGGGGGGGGTATTGCAACTTTTGGACATCTGGAGGCAAATTTGTTCCGAACTTGTCCTTTGGGGGGTATAACAACTTTTGGACGTGTAGAGAAGTATTTGTTACTTTGAGGGGGTATTGCAACTTTTGGCCATTTGGGAGCAAATTTGCACTTTTGGGGTGGTATTGCAAATTTTGGCAGTCTGAAGGCAAATTTGTTCTTTTGAGGGGGGGGGGGTATTGCAACTTTTGGCCGTTTGGACGCGAATTTGTTCCTTTGGGGGGGTATTGCAACTTTTGGCCATTTGGGAGCAAATTTGCACTTTTGGGGTGGTATTGCAAATTTTGGCAGTCTGAAGGCAAATTTGTTCCTTTGAGGGGGGAGGGGGGGTATTGCAACTCTTGGCCGTTTGGAGGTGAATTTGTTCCTTTGGGGGTATTGCAACTTTTGACCATTTGGGAGCAAATTTGATCCTTTGGGGGGGTATTGCATATTTTGACCATCTGAAGGCGAATTCGTAATTTTGGGGGGATATTACAACTTTTGGCCATTTGGAAGCAAATTTGTTCCTTTGGGGGGTATTGCAATTTTTGGCTGTCTGAAGGCGAATTTTGTTTCTTTGGGGGGGTATTGCAACTTTTGGCCATTTGGAGGCGAATTTGTTCCTTTGGGGGGGTATTGCAACTTTTGGCCATTTGGGAGCAATATTGTTGCTTTGGGGGGGTATTGCAACTTTTGGCCGTTTGGAGGCGAATTTGTTTCTTTGGGGGGGTATTGCAACTTTTGGCCATTTGGAGACGATTTTTTTCCTTTGGGAGGGTTTTGCAACTTTCGGTCGTTTGGGAGCGAATTTGTTCCTTTGGGGGGGTATTGCAACTTTTGGCCATTTGGGAGCAAATTTGCACTTTTGGGGTGGTATTGCAAATTTTGGCAGTCTGAAGGCAAATTTGTTCTTTTGAGGGGGGGGGGGGTATTGCAACTTTTGGCCGTTTGGACGCGAATTTGTTCCTTTGGGGGGGTATTGCAACTTTTGGCCATTTGGGAGCAAATTTGCACTTTTGGGGTGGTATTGCAAATTTTGGCAGTCTGAAGGCAAATTTGTTCCTTTGAGGGGGGGGGGGGGTATTGCAACTTTTGGCCGTTTGGAGGTGAATTTGTTCCTTTGGGGGTATTGCAACTTTTGACCATTTGGGAGCAAATTTGATCCTTTGGGGGGGGGGGGTATTGCATATTTTGACCATCTGAAGGCGAATTCGTAACTTTGGGGGGGGTATTACAACTTTTGGCCATTTGGAAGCAAGTTTGTTCCTTTGGGGGGTATTGCAATTTTTGGCCGTTTGGAGGCGAATTTGTTCCTTGGGGGGTATTGCAACTTTTGGCCATTTGGGAGCGAATTTGTTTCTTTGGGGGGTATTGCAATTTTTGGCTGTCTGAAGGCGAATTTTGTTTCTTTGGGTGGGGGATTGCAACTTTTGGCCATTTGGAGGCGAATTTGTTCCTTTGGGGGGGGTATTGCAACTTTTGGCCATTTGGGAGCAATATTGTTGCTTTGGGGGGGTATTGCAACTTTTGGCCGTTTGGAGGCGAATTTGTTTCTTTGGGGGGGTATTGCAACTTTTGGCCGTTTGGAGGCGATTTTTTTCCTTTGGCAGGGTTTTGCAACTTTCGGTCGTTTGGGAGCGAATTTGTTCCTTTGGGGGGGGGTATTGCAACTTTTGGCCATTTGGGAGCAATATTGTTCCTTTGGGGGGGTATTGGAACTTTTGGCCGTTTGGAGCTGAATTTGCTCGTTGGGGGAGTATTGCAACTTTTGGCCATTTCGGAGCGAACTTGTTCTTTGGGGGGGTATTACACTTTTTGGCCGTCTGAAGGAGAATTTGTCTCTTTGGGGGGGTATTGCAACTTTTGGACGTCTGGAGGCAAATTTATTCCTTGGGGGGAACTGCAACTTTTGGCCATTTCGGAGCGAACTTGTCCTTTGGGGGGGTATTGCAACTTCCGGCTGTTTGGAGGTGAATTTGTTCCTTTGGGGGGGCATTGCAACTTTTGACCATTTGGGAGCAAATTTGTACCTTTGGGGAGTATTGCAACTTTTGGACGTGTAGAGACGAATTTGTTCCTTTGTGGGGGGGAGGGGGGGGTATTGCAACTTTTGGCCATCAGAAGGCGAATTTGTTCCTTTGGGGGGTATTGCAATTTTTGGCTGTTTGGAGGCGAATTTGTTCCTTTGGGGGGGTAATGCAACTTTTGGCTATTTGAGAGCTAATTTGTTCCTTTTAAGGGGTATTGCAACTTTTGGCCATTTGGGAGCAAATTTGCACCTTTGGGGTGGTATTGCAAATTTTGGCCGTCTGAAGGCGAATTTATTCCTTGGGGGGGTACTGCAACTTTTGGCCGTTTGGAGGCGAATTTGTTCCTTTGGGGGGGTATTGCAACTTTTGGCAATTTGGGAGCAAATTTGTTCCTTTGGGGGGGTATTGCAACATTCGGCTTTTTGGAGGCGAATTTGTTCCTTTGGGGGGTATTGCAACTTTTCGCTGTTTGGAGACAAATTTGTTCCTTTGGGGTGGGGGAGGGGGGGTATTGCAACTCTTGGCCATTTGGGAGCAATATTGTTCCTTTGGGGGGTTATTGCAACTTTTGGACGTCTGGAGGCCAATTTGTTCCTTTGGGGAGTATTGCAACTATTGGCCATTTGGAAGCAATATTGTTGCTTTGGGGGGGTATTGCAACTTTTGGCCGTTTGGAGGCGAATTTGTTTCTTTGGGGGGTTATTGCAACTTTTGGCCATTTGGGAGCAATATTGTTCCTTTTGGGGGGTATTGCAACTTTTGTCCGTTTGGAGGTGAATTTGTTCTTTTGGAGGGGATTGCAATTTTTGGCCATTTGGAGGCGATTTTTTTCCTTTGGGAGGGTTTTGCAACTTTCGGCCGTTTTGGAGCAAATTTGTTCCTTTGGGGGGTATTGCAACTTTTGGCCATTTGGAAACAAATGTATTCCTTTGGGGGGGGGTATTGCAATTTTTGGCTGTCTGAAAGCAAATTTGTTCCTTTGGGTGGGGTATTGCAGCTTTCGGCCGTTTGGAGACGAATTTGTTCCTTTGGGGGGCTATTGCAATTTTTGGCCGTTTGAAGGAGAATTTGTTCCTTTGGGGGGGTATTGCAATTTTTGGCCGTTTGAAGGAGAATTTGTTCCTTTGGGGGGGTATTGCATCTTTTGGCCAATTGGGAGCAAATTTATTCCTTTGGGGGGGGGGGGTATTGCAACTTTTGGACATCTGGAGGCAAATTTGTTCCGAACTTCTCCTTTGGGACGTGTAGAGAAGTATTTGTTACTTTGAGGGGGTATTGCAACTTTTGGCCATTTGGGAGCAAATTTGCACTTTTGGGGTGGTATTGCAAATTTTGGCAGTCTGAAGGCAAATTTGTTCTTTTGAGGGGGGGGGGGTATTGCAACTTTTGGCCGTTTGGACGCGAATTTGTTCCTTTGGGGGGGTATTGCAACTTTTGGCCATTTGGGAGCAAATTTGCACTTTTGGGGTGGTATTGCAAATTTTGGCAGTCTGAAGGCAAATTTGTTCCTTTGAGGGGGGAGGGGGGGTATTGCAACTCTTGGCCGTTTGGAGGTGAATTTGTTCCTTTGGGGGTATTGCAACTTTTGACCATTTGGGAGCAAATTTGATCCTTTGGGGGGGTATTGCATATTTTGACCATCTGAAGGCGAATTCGTAATTTTGGGGGGATATTACAACTTTTGGCCATTTGGAAGCAAATTTGTTCCTTTGGGGGGTATTGCAATTTTTGGCTGTCTGAAGGCGAATTTTGTTTCTTTGGGGGGGTATTGCAACTTTTGGCCATTTGGAGGCGAATTTGTTCCTTTGGGGGGGTATTGCAACTTTTGGCCATTTGGGAGCAATATTGTTGCTTTGGGGGGGTATTGCAACTTTTGGCCGTTTGGAGGCGAATTTGTTTCTTTGGGGGGGTATTGCAACTTTTGGCCATTTGGAGACGATTTTTTTCCTTTGGGAGGGTTTTGCAACTTTCGGTCGTTTGGGAGCGAATTTGTTCCTTTGGGGGGGTATTGCAACTTTTGGCCATTTGGGAGCAAATTTGCACTTTTGGGGTGGTATTGCAAATTTTGGCAGTCTGAAGGCAAATTTGTTCTTTTGAGGGGGGGGGGTATTGCAACTTTTGGCCGTTTGGACGCGAATTTGTTCCTTTGGGGGGGTATTGCAACTTTTGGCCATTTGGGAGCAAATTTGCACTTTTGGGGTGGTATTGCAAATTTTGGCAGTCTGAAGGCAAATTTGTTCCTTTGAGGGGGGGGGGGGGGTGTTGCAACTTTTGGCCGTTTGGAGGTGAATTTGTTCCTTTGGGGGTATTGCAACTTTTGACCATTTGGGAGCAAATTTGATCCTTTGGGGGGGGGGGGGTATTGCATATTTTGACCATCTGAAGGCGAATTCGTAACTTTGGGGGGGTATTACAACTTTTGGCCATTTGGAAGCAAATTTGTTCCTTTGGGGGGTATTGCAATTTTTGGCCGTTTGGAGGCGAATTTGTTCCTTGGGGGGTATTGCAACTTTTGGCCGTTTAAAGAAAATTTGTTAATTTGGGGGGTATTCCAACTTTTGATTTGAGAGCAAAATTGTTCTTTTGGGGGGGGGGTATTGCAATTTTTGGGTGTCTGAAGGCGAATTTTGTTCCTTTGGGGGGGGTATTGCAACTTTTGGCCATTTGAAAGCGAATTTTTTCCTTTGTGGGGATATTGCGGCTGTTTGGAGGTGAATTTGTTCCTTTGGGGGGTATTGCAACTTTTGGGCATTTGGAGGTGATTTTTTTCCTTTGGGAGGGTATTGCAACTTTTGGCCATTTGGAGGTGAATTTGTTCCTTTGGGGGAGGTGTTGCAACTTTTGGCCATTTGGGAGCGAATTTGTTTCTTTGGGGGAGGTATTGCAACTTTTGGCCGTTTGGAGGTGAATTTGTTCCTTTGGAGGGGATTGCAATTTTTGGCTGTCTGAAGGCGAATTTTGTTTCTTTGGGGGGGGTATTGCAACTTTTGGCCATTTGGAGGCGAATTTGTTACTTTGGGGGGGTATTGCAACTTTTGGCCATTTGGGAGCAATATTGTTGCTTTGGGGGGGTATTGCAACCTTTGGCCGTTTGGAGGCAAATTTGTTTCTTTGGGGGGGTATTGCAACTTTTGGCCATTTGGAGACGATTTTTTTCCTTTGGGAGGGTTTTGCAACTTTCGGTCGTTTGGGAGCGAATTTGTTCCTTTGGGGGGGTATTGCAACTTTTGGCCATTTGGGAGCAATATTGTTCCTTTGGGGGGGTACTGCAACTTTTGGCCGTTTGGAGGCGAATTTGTTCCTTTGGTGGGGTATTGCAACTTTTCGCCGTTTGGAGCTGAATTTGCTCGTTGGGGGGGTATTGCAACTTTTGGCCATTTCGGAGCGAACTTGTCCTTTGGGGGGGTATTACACTTTTTGGCCGTCTGAAGGAGAATTTGTCTCTTTGGGGGGGTATTGCAACTTTTGGACGTCTGGAGGCAAATTTATTCCTTGGGGGGAACTGCAACTTTTGGGCATTTCGGAGCGAACTTGTCCTTTGGGGGGGTATTGCAACTTCCGGCTGTTTGGAGGTGAATTTGTTCCTTTGGGGGGGCATTGCAACTTTTGACCATTTGGGAGCAAATTTGTACCTTTGGGGAGTATTGCAACTTTTGGACGTGTAGAGACGAATTTGTTCCTTTGTGGGGGGGTGGTATTGCAACCTTTGGCCATCAGAAGGCGAATTTGTTCCTTTGGGGGGTATTGCAATTTTTGGCTGTTTGGAGGCGAATTTGTTCCTTTGGGGGGTATTGCAACTTTCAGACGTTTGGAGGCGAATTTGTTCTTTTGGGGGGGTAATGCAACTTTTGGCTATTTGAGAGCAAATTTGTTCCTTTTGAGGGGTATTGCAAATTTTGGCAGTCTGAAGGCGAAATTGTTCCTTTGGGGGGGTATTGCAACTTTTGGCCATTTGGGAGAAAATTTGTTCCTTGGGGGGGTACTGGAACTTTTGGCCGTTTGGAGGCGAATTTGTTCCTTTGGGGGGTATTGCAACTTTTGGCCATTTGGGAGCAAATTTGTTTCTTTGGGGGGGTATTGCAACATTCGGCTTTTTGGAGGCGAATTTGTTCCTTTGGGGGGTATTGCAACTTTTCGCTGTTTGGAGACAAATTTGTTCCTTTGGGGTGGGGGAGGGGGTGGTATTGCAACTCTTGGCCATTTGGGAGCAATATTGTTCCTTTGGGGGGTTATTGCAACTTTTGGACGTCTGGAGGCCAATTTGTTCCTTTGGGGGGTATTGCAACTATTGGCCATTTGGAAGCAATATTGTTGCTTTGGGGGGGGTATTGCAACTTTTGGCCGTTTGGAGGCGAATTTGTTTCTTTGGGGGGTTATTGCAACTTTTGGCCATTTGGGAGCAATATTGTTCCTTTGGGGGGGTATTGCATCTTTTGGCCGTTTGGAGGCGAATTTGTTCCTTTGGGGGGGTATTGCAACTTTTGGCCATTTGGGGGAAATATTGTTCCTTTGGGGGGGTATTGCAACTTTTGTCCGTTTGGAGGTGAATTTGTTCCTTTGGAGGGGATTGCAATTTTTGGCCATTTGGAGGCGATTTTTTTTCCTTTGGGAGGGTTTTGCAACTTTCGGCCGTTTTGGAACAAATTTGTTCCTTTGGGGGGGTATTGCAACTTTTGGACATGTGAAGAAAATTTTGTTCCTTTGGGGGGATGGAAATTTTTGACTGTCTGAAGGCAAATTTTGTTCCTTTAGAGGGGTATTGCAATTTTTGGCCGTTTGGAGGCGAATTTGTTCCTTATTGGGGGTATTGGAAATTTTGGCCATCTGAAGGTGAATTTGTTCCTTTCGGGGGGTATTGCAATTTTTAGCCATTTAGGAGCGAATTTGTTCCTTTGGGGGGGTTTGCAACTTTCACAAAATATGATTAGATACACAGCTCAGCAGACGGTATCACACAGGATAGGGTTAGATACACGGCTCAGCAGACAGTATCACACAGGTGAGGATTAGATACTTCTTAGCTCAGCAGACAGTATCACACAGGAGAGGATTAGATACACAGCTCAGCAGACAGTATCACACAGGATAGGATTAGATACACAGCTCAGCAGACAGTATCACACAGGATAGGATTAGATACACAGCTCAGCAGACAGTATCACACAGGAGAGGATTAGATACACGGCTTAGCAGACAGTATAACACAGGAGAGGATTAGATACACAGCTTAGCAGACTGTATCACACAGGATAGGATTAGATACACAGCTCAGCAGACAGTATCACACAGGATAGGATTAGATACACAGCTCAGCAGACAGTATCACACAGGAGAGGATTAGATACATGGCTCAGCAGACAGTATCACACAGGATAGGATTAGATACACAGCTCAGCAGACAGTATCACACAGGAGAGGATTAGATACACGGCTTAGCAGACAGTATAACACAGGAGAGGATTAGATACACAGCTTAGCAGACTGTATCACACAGGATAGGATTAGATACACAGCTCAGCAGACAGTATCACACAGGATAGGATTAGATACACAGCTCAGCAGACAGTATCACACAGGAGAGGATTAGATACATGACTCAGCAGACAGTATCACACAGGAGAGGATTAGATACACAGCTTAGCAGACTGTATCACACAGGATAGGATTAGATACACAGCTCAGCAGACAGTATCACATAGGACAGGATTAGATACACAGCTCAGCAGACAGTATCACACAGGACAGGATTAGATACACAGCTCAGCAGACAGTATCACACAGGATAGGATTAGATACACAGCTCAGCATACAGTATCACACAGGACAGGATTAGATACACAGTTCAGCAGACAGTATCACACAGGATAGGATTAGATACACAGCTCAGCAGACAGTATCACACAGGACAGGATTAGATACACAGTTCAGCAGACAGTATCACACAGGAGAGGATTAGATACACGGCTCAGCAGACAGTATCACACAGGACAGGATTAGATACACAGCTCAGCAGACAGTATTACACAGGATAGGATTAGATACACAGCTCAGCAGACAGTATCACACAGGAGAGGATTAGATACACAGCTCAGCAGACAGTATCACACAGGACAGGATTAGATACACAGCTCAGCAGACAGTATTACACAGGATAGGATTAGATACACAGCTCAGCAGACAGTATCACACAGGACAGGATTAGATACACAGCTCAGCAGACAGTATCACACAGAGGAAGATTAGATACACAGCTCAGCAGATAGTATCACACAGGAGAGGATTAGATACACAGCTCAGCAGACAGTATCACACAGGAGAGGATTAGATACACAGCTCAGCAGACAGTATCACACAGGAGAGGATTAGATACACAGCTCAGCAGACAGTATCACACAGGATAGGATTAGATACACAGCTCAGCAGACAGTATCACACAGGAGAGGATTAGATACACAGCTCAGCAGACAGTATCACACAGGAGAGGATTAGATACACAGCTCAGCAGACAGTACAATCCAGGAAAGAAGCCCATATTCCGCCGCTGGGGTGAAGGGCAGAAGTCTGGAGAAGTCAGGGGCAGATCTGGGAATATTCAGCCTCTACAGAACCTTCATGTATTTGTCAATAAAATGTAACAACTTATGGAATATTTACAATTGTTCTTCAGTAACCATAGAAACAACCAAGTAAAAGATCGAAAAACACTGAAGCAGCAAATGGTGAAACATAAAATATTTGTGTTGTCTCAAAACTTTTTATTTCTTTGTTTATGTTTCCTTGTAGTAATTGTCTATGTTGTTTATTTGTTAGGTATTATATGCAGTATATTCAGCTGCATAATAATCTGTCTTAACCCCTTTTGTGTGAATTGTTTCCCTTCCATAAAAAAAACCTTAATTTAACAAGTTAAAAAAATACTTAAATTAACCCTTTAATTGTTCCCAGAAACTTTATCCCAAAAATTGAAACTTGTAGCTACAAGAAACTCACAAATTAAGTAATAATGTATGACTCGTTACTGAGTTGCTGGAGCGGGGTCGCTTCGTACTCATTATTTGGTGGTTTTTGTCACACACCTGCAGCCTGGGGCCATTTTTGGATCTGACGGCACCTGCCATTTTCATGTTTTTGCAGAAGTTTTCAGTTACTCTGCAGCTGAGAACAACCTGCATCAGATAATCTGCTTCTCCCCCCACTTATGAGCCACTTCTTCACCTCCCTGTTGTCTCCTGGACTCATTATTCGCTCTGAAAAACTGCAAAAATCTGAAGTATCCAAGATAGGATGAATTACTAGTTCACTGAGGGGTCAGATTACAGCTGCCTATTAATGTCTATGTGGAAGAGAGGAGGAGTGAGGAGCAGACTATCCAGAAAATAGATCTTTTGGCCAATCAGTGCTCGATCCAAAACTAATTTCTTCCAGGTTGTTACTTTCTAGTAAGTGTTTGGTCTCACCACAAGGCTGGGTTCACAACTTCACTACTCAATACTGCTGCATAATGTTTTTCATGTTACTGCTTTCTAGTAAGTGTTTTATCTCACCCCAATGTAGCTTCATTACTAATATAATGTTAATGTCCCTAACCCCCAAACTGGCTTCACAGCCAGCTCCACTGCTTTGTACTGCTATATAATGTGTTCCATGCTGCTTCTGCTTTCAAGTGTTTTATCTGGCCTCAGATCTGGATTCACAGATATAGTGCTCAGTATTATAATGTCCTCCTTGCTGCTATCTTCATCTCTCCCCAGTGCTGAGTTCACAACCACATTGTTCAGTATTGGAGTGTAACATCCTCCATGCTGCTTTCTAGTAAATGTTTTATCTGACCTTAGAGCTGGATTCACAGCTACATTGTTCAGTAATGTTATATAATATCTACTAGCTATGTAAGACCAGGAGGGAACAACGGGTAAAGAATATTCTGATTGCAAATTTGTATTTGAGCTGTATATAAAGGTGTTATCATGTTTGTACAGAAGGAGGAGGAGGTGAGCTGTGACACCACCCGTCTCCTCCATCCTCAGTATTCAGTTACCGCCCGTCTCCTCCATCCTCAGAATTCAGTGACCGCCCGTCTCCTCCATTCTCAGTATTCAGTGACCGCCCGTCTCCTCCGTCCTCAGTATTTAGTGACTGCCCATCTCCTCCGTCTTCAGTATTCAGTGACCGCCCGTCTCCTCCATCCTCAGTATTCAGTGACCACCCGTCTCCTCCATCCTCATTATTCAGTGACTGTCCATCTCCCCTGTCCTCAGTATTCAGTGACCGCCCGTCTCCTCCATCCTCAGTATTCAGTAACCGCCCGTCTCCTCCATCCTCAGTATTCAGTGACCGCCATCTCCTCCATCCTCAGTATTCAGTGACCGCCCGTCTCCTCCATCCTCAGTATTCAGTGACCACCCGTCTCCTCCATCCTCAGTATTCAGTGACCGCCCGTTTCCTCCATCCTTAGTATTCAGTGACCGCCCGTCTCCTCCATCCTCAGTATTCAGTGATCGCTCGCCTCCTCCATCCTCATTATTCAGTGACTGTCCATCTCCCCTGTCCTCAGTATTCAGTGACCGCCCGTCTCCTCCATCCTCAGTATTCAGTGACCGCCCGTCTCCTCCATCCTCAGTATTCAGTGACCGCCCGTCTCCTCCATCCTCAGTATTCAGTGACCGCCCGTCTCCTCCATCCTCAGTATTCAGTGACCGCCCGTCTCCTCCATCCTCAGTATTCAGTGACCGCCCGTCTCCTCCATCCTCAGTATTCAGTGACCGCCATCTCCTCCATCCTCAGTATTCAGTGACCGCCTGTGAGGTAAATCCGGAGATATGACGATAAATCATGATATTCAAGTATGTCAGGAAGCCCTCTCCTGGTGTCACCCCCCCTTTCCTTCACACAACTGGTTTAGCAACAAATCCCATGGCCATCTCCTGTGGTATGGAGATGAGGTGGTGTGGGAACAATGGACACAGGATGACTCCCTGCCGTCACCCTGTAACAAGAGTTGTATCTCATTAGCAAGGCTATGGAACTAGCTAGACAGAACGACTCCAGTAAAAAATGGTTCATATCTCGCAAGCCATATTTCCGATAAATATGGCAACCATAAAAATGGTGTCTCCGCATGCGGACGATGCCGGCACACCCTTTTTATGGGAGCAGGACATTGGGAAATGCCCCAGGCGTGATATCAGCCAATGGGGAACTGGCAGACAGGTCATGAGTCCTCTCATTCTGTAGCTAAATTCATAGCTGTCACAATGAGAGCGTTGGCGTCCGCCTACGACGCTCCCAGGCCAAGTTATGGCCATATTCCATGTTGTGGATTTTGTCCATAACTCAAGCCAGGGGTGGAGCAGTGCTCCCTCTGAGGTCACTAAGGTAGGAGGGGACCTGGATTGGCCCAGGTTGATAACCCTACTTCGGCCATTTTCCAGTGTTCTTTTCGCTGGGGGCACGTGTAGGAAACATCTGTGGGAAGGATCCTAGAAACCTGGGTACAGCGCCCCCCTGTGGCCAGACGCAACAAGGTAACTGCTGGAACTGTGTATGCCTGTTTGTAACCCATGCTTTGATTGTAACTGTACTCTGACCTATGTATATTCTGTAGATTCCCTATTGTATATATTGTAGTTTCTAGTGTGCTTTAGGCTGATTAAATTATATAATTAATCTTGGGCTGTTCTGTTATCTCGATCTTGAATCCCACGTCTGTGTGTTCGGCTAATAGTTACCGTAAATCGGTTGGTGGCAGCGAATTGTGCCAAGGATTATTGTGGGGAGGCCAGTGAGATTCGGGGAGATTTTATATATTCCGCCCGCGGAGGTCGGGGGAATATATACCTTACTCTCACCGGGGACCCTTCAATAATCGGCATAAGTAGTATAGCGGCCTCCTTGCTTATGGTCGGGCAATTCCATAATTGGCCTGACTATAAGAGGGGCGCTAGAGAGCGCGTCACGTGCTCTGTCTGTCGGTCGGGAGGTATAAAGGAGGGGTGACCCCCACTTGTTACCCCCCGATTGTGACGTACTGGTAGCCAGCGCGGGGGATTTCTGAGTGACCCCCCCGGTGGTTTGTGACACCGCCCGTCTCCTAAATCCTCAGTATTCAGTGACCGCCCGTCTCCTCCATCCTCAGTATTCAGTGGTCGCCAGTCTCCTCCATCCTCAGTATTCAATGATCGTCCGTCTCCTACATCCTCAGTATTTGGTAACCGCCCTTCTCGTCCATCCTCATTATTCAGTGACCGCCCGTCTCCTCCATCCTTAGTGTCGCGGGCAAGGAGGAGGGTGTCAGCACACCGCGCTCACCCCTTCTGCTCGGGTCCGGCAGTTGCTCCTGGTGGCTCGAGCTGCGGGCCGGATCCCGGGGTGTCTCGAGCGACACTCCTCGCCCGTGAGTGAAAGGGGGGTGTTTGTTGGGATTATAGTTCGTGACGCCACCCACGGTTGTGGTGATGGCACCACCGCTGCATCAGTGACGGCAAGGGCGATGCATAGGCCGAGACTAGGCCGGGCCCCTCAGCCGCAGCGGCCGGTCCAGGTAGGACATAGGGACGTGGGTCACCAGTCGGTTCTGCTACATCTATTCCCCTTTCGCCCATCGGGGCAGTTGTAATCAGCTCCTCCACCTCGTTGGTCCACTGCTCCAGCATCCGAAAGATCTGATCCTGCTGGCGTTGGTGGAATTGTATCACCCGGGCCTTCATCCAAGCCACAGTCCCGGGCTCAGGGTCTGGCACAGTCTCTACTGGGACTTCAGGCACCACGCTGTTAAGGGGTCGTGGTTCTAGCGGTTCCCCTTGGTGCATTTCAGGGCCGTCCTGGACGTCTGCAGCCGGCTGGTCCGCCGGAGCGGCCAGGCAGGGTATCGCTACCGGTTGGGCAGGTAGCGGGCCTAGTGGCGGGGCGGCAGCCACCATCGCGGGTAGCGGGGAGAGAGGCAGGGTGAGCGGGAGCCGGCCGGGCCCCTCAGCCCCAGCGGCCGATCCTTCAGGAATACAGGGGCGTGGGTCACTTACCCGCTCCTCCAAATCCTCTTCTGCCTCGCGTCTCCACATAGCAGCCACCACGTCCGCCATGTCGGTCTCCCACTCCTCCAGGAGGAGTTGCATATGGGCCTGCAGACGGTTACTCAGCGGGACGGTCCGGTCCCTCAACCACGTCGCCGTGCCGGGCGCGGGGGCTTCCTCGTTGCGAGCTGAATCTGGCATCTTGGTAACGAGGCTTTTCCAGGAACCCAATCGGTCTGCAGAGTCCTGGCGTCCCTGCTCTTATAGCCGCAGCTACATGCGGCCGGCCGCCATCGCGTCCCCCTCAGCTCTTTCCGGCCCCTCCTCTCTCGGGGCGGAGTTTTGGCCTTCGCGCCTCTACTGCTCGAGAAGACGCTCGAGCGGGAACTTTTCGCGCCAAAGATGGCGGCTTCTGAAATTTTTCTGCCGGATACCTCCGGCGGTAACAAGGCGCACCTCTACCAGACGGCAGAGCGGTAAGATCCTGTTCGTGACGCCAAGTTGTCGCGGGCGGGGAGGAGGGTGTCAGCACACTGCGCTCACCCCTTCTGCTCGGGTCCGGCAGCTGCTCAGTGGTGGCTCGAGCTGTGGGCCGGATCCCGGGGTGTCTCGAGCGGCACTCCTCGCCCGTGAGTGAAAAGGGGGGGTGTTTGTTGGGATTATAGTTCGTGACGCCACCCACGGTTGTGGTGATGGCACCACCGCTGCTCAGTGTGGGGGTCCCGGGGATGGTGATTGGAGCAGCCAGGTGTTGTGTTGCCCCTCCGTGGGTAGGGGTTGGTGATCCCGGGGCCCGGTGAAGAGATGTGAAGTGTAGGGCCTGGAGGGCGCAGGGACGCGGGGGCAGCGCTGTGCCTTGCGGCACTGTGGTACTCACTCAGCCTGAGACACGGACACAGTTTGTACGGTAAACCAACGGCTGGTAGGACGGTCCCACAGACGGCTGCACCTGCACTCCCGGTAGGTGACGGTGATGTCTCTCTTCCTTGCACCTGTTTGACTGATGGTAGTGGTGGATTCCCTCCGGTTACCCGCTCCCCGACTGCAATCTGGGCCGGAGGAGCTCTACACTTTGCCCGCAGGCGCTGGCCCTGGGGAAACTGGTGCCTTGGCGGTGGCGGTGTCTCCCCGGTAATGGTCGGGCTGTTGCCGTCAATCGGGACTTTGTTGCTGGGGGATCTGCGTCCCCTTCACTGACGGATTCGGCAAATTGGGCGACTCCTAGCCTTGCCGGGGTCCGAGAGGCCCCTGCCCTGGTGCTGACTGTCCTTCGGAACACTGCTCCAGACCACCGGGCACACAGCCAACGGGGTCCTTCCAGCAACTTCCAAACGGTCCCCCTCCGGACAGTCACCGCCGTCGCTGACCTTGCTGTTCTAGCCCTACACACAGCTGGGCTCTCAGGCTCTGTGCACTCTCTGCTCTGTCACCACTTCTTGCTTTCCTCCTTTTCCACTTTCCTTTCCTTCACTTTCACTCCTGGTTGTTTACTCTAGCCCCTGCCTGGGCTACTCCTCACTCCTTCCACTTCCTCCTCCCTGACTAGACTGCACTCTTGCCCTGCCTGGGCTAATCTGCCTGGTTACTTCCTGCCTCCAGAGTTGTGAGCTCCTTGGTGGGCGGAGCCAACCGCCTGGCCCACCCCCTGGTGTGCATCACAGACTCCTGGAGCAAGGCAACAAGGATTTGTAGGTTAGCAGATGTGCCTACCTGGAGTGTGGGGTGTGGTGGTGTTGTGTCCTGTGTCCCCTGGCTTGCCCAGGGCGACACATTAGTATTCAGTGACTGCCCGTCTCCCCCGTCCTCAGTATTCAGTGATTGCCCGTCTCCCCCGTCCTCAGTATTCAGTGATTGCCCGTCTCCTTCATCCTCAGTAGTCAGTGATCGCCCGTCTCCTCCATCCTCAGTATTTGGTAACCGCCCTTCTCGTCCATCCTCATTATTCAGTGACCGCCCGTCTCCTCCATCCTTAGTATTCAGTGACTGCCCGTCTCCCCCGTCCTCAGTATTCAGTGATTGCCCGTCTCCTCCATCCTCAGTATTCAGTGACCGCCCGTCTCCTCCATCCTCAGTATTCAGTGACCGCTCATCTCCTCCATTCTCAGCATTCAGTGACCGCCCGTCTCCTCCATCCTCAGTATTCAGTGACCTCCCGTCTCCTCCATCCTCAGTATTTAGTGACCGCCATCTCCTCCATCCTCAGTATTCAGTGACCGCCCGTCTCCTCCATCCTCAGTATTCAGTGACCGCCCGTCTCCTCCATCCTCAGTATTCAGTGACCGCCCGTCTCCTCCATCCTCAGTATTCAGTGGTCGCCAGTCTCCTCCATCCTCAGTATTCAGTGATCGCCCGTCTCCTAAATCCTCAGTATTCAGTGACCACCCGTCTCCTCCATCCTCAGTATTCAGTGGTCGCCCGTCTCCTCCATCCTCAGTATTCAGTGACCGCCCGTCTCCTCCATCCTTAGTATTTGGTAACCGCCCTTCTCATCCATCCTCATTATTCAGTGACCGCCCGTCTCCTCCATCCTCAGTATTCAGTGACTGCCCGTCTCCCCCGTCCTCAGTATTCAGTGATTGCCCGTCTCCTCCATCCTCAGTATTCAGTGACCGCCCGTCTCCTCCATCCTCAGCATTCAGTGATCGCCCGTCTCCTCCATCCTCAGTATTTGGTGACCGCCCGTCTCCCAGTCCTCAGTATTCAGTGATTGCCCGTCTCCTCCATCCTCAGTATTCAGTGACCGCCCGTCTCCTCCATCCTCAGCATTCAGTGACCGCCCGTCACCTCCATCCTCAGTATTCAGTGATTGCCCGTCTCCTCCATCCTCAGTATTCAGTGACCGCCCGTCTCCTCCATCCTCAGCATTCAGTGATCGCCCGTCTCCTCCATCCTCAGTATTCAGTGACCGCCCATCTCCTCCATCCTCAGTATTCAGTGATCGCCCGTCTCCTCCTTCCTCAGTATTCAGTGACCGCACGTCTCCTCCATCCTCAGTATTCAGTGACCGCCCGTCTCCTTCATCCTCAGTATTCAGTGA
The DNA here is from genome assembly GCF_048569485.1 of Anomaloglossus baeobatrachus. NCBI lineage: Eukaryota > Metazoa > Chordata > Amphibia > Anura > Aromobatidae > Anomaloglossus > Anomaloglossus baeobatrachus. The sequence continues at coordinate 9,862,693 of NC_134363.1, forward strand.
TCGCCCGTCTCCTCCGTCCTCAGTATTCAGTGACCGCCCGTCTCCTCCATCCTCAGTATTCAGTGACCGCCCGTCTCCTACATCCTCAGCATTCAGTGATCGCCCGTCTCCTCCATCCTCAGTATTTGGTGACCGCCCGTCTCCCCGTCCTCAGTATTCAGTGATTGCCCGTCTCCTCCATCCTCAGTATTCAGTGACTGCCCGTCTCCTCCATCCTCAGCATTCAGTGATCGCCCGTCTCCTCCATCCTCAATAATCAGTGATCGCCCGTCTCCTCCATCCTCAGCATTCAGTGACCGCCCGTCACCTCCATCCTCAGCATTCAGTGATTGCCCGTCTCCTCCATCCTCAGCATTCAGTGATCGCCCGTCTCCTCTATCCTCAGTATTCAGTGACCGCCCGTCACCTCCATCCTCAGTATTCAGTGACCGCCCGTCTCCCCCATCCTCAGTATTCAGTGATCGCCCGTCTCCTCCTTCCTCAGTATTCAGTGACCGCACGTCTCCTCCATCCTCAGTATTTGGTGACTGCCCGTCTCCTCCATTCTCAGTATTCAGTGACCGCCCGTCTCCTCCATCCTCAGCATTCAGTGATCGCCCGTCTCCTCCATCCTCAGTATTCAGTGACCGCCCGTCTCCTCCATCCTCAGTATTAAGTGACCGCCCGTCTCCTCCATCCTCAGTATTCAGTGATCGCCCGTCTCCTCCTTCCTCAGTATTCAGTGATCGCCCGTCTCCTCCATCCTCAGTATTCAGTGATCGCCCGTCTCCTCCATCCTCAGTATTCAGTGATCGCCCGTCTCCTCCGTCCTCAGTATTCAGTGACCGCTCGTCTCCTCTATCCTCAGTATTCAGTGACCGCCCGTCTCCTACATCCTCAGCATTCAGTGATCGCCCGTCTCCTCCATCCTCAGTATTTGGTGACCGCCCGTCTCCCCGTCCTCAGTATTCAGTGATTGCCCGTCTCCTCCATCCTCAGTATTCAGTGACTGCCCGTCTCCTCCATCCTCAGCATTCAGTGATCGCCCGTCTCCTCCATCCTCAATAATCAGTGATCGCCCGTCTCCTCCATCCTCAGCATTCAGTGACCGCCCGTCACCTCCATCCTCAGCATTCAGTGATTGCCCGTCTCCTCCATCCTCAGCATTCAGTGATCGCCCGTCTCCTCTATCCTCAGTATTCAGTGACCGCCCGTCTCCTCCATCCTCAGTATTCAGTGACCGCCCGTCTCCTCCATCCTCAGTATTCAGTGATCGCCCGTCTCCTCCTTCCTCAGTATTCAGTGACCGCACGTCTCCTCCATCCTCAGTATTTGGTGACTGCCCGTCTCCTCCATTCTCAGTATTCAGTGACCGCCCGTCTCCTCCATCCTCAGCATTCAGTGATCGCCCGTCTCCTCCATCCTCAGTATTCAGTGACCGCCCGTCTCCTCCATCCTCAGTATTCAGTGACCGCCCGTCTCCTCCATCCTCAGTATTCAGTGATCGCCCGTCTCCTCCATCCTCAGTATTCAGTGACCGCCCGTCTCCTCCTTCCTCAGTATTCAGTGATCGCCCGTCTCCTCCATCCTCAGTATTCAGTGATCGCCCGTCTCCTCCATCCTCAGTATTCAGTGATCGCCCGTCTCCTCCTTCCTCAGTATTCAGTGACCGCACGTCTCCTCCATCCTCAGTATTTGGTGACTGCCCGGCTCCTCCATTCTCAGTATTCAGTGACCGCCCGTCTCCTCCGTCCTCAGTATTCAGTGATCGCCCGTCTCCTCCATCCTCAGTATTCAGTGACCGCCCGTCTCCTCCATCCTCAGTATTCAGTGACCGCCCGTCTCCTCCATCCGATTTCCGATGATAACTTTCCAATTACTTATTCATCTCACGAGTGGGTTACACGTGTCTCTGCTGACATCTGCTGGTTAGATTTGGTAAAGCTTTGAATAAAGTTTCAATTGCAACAATCGTCCATTGTTATATCAATGTAATAATGTAAAAGCAGAAACGCAGAAGAGCGGAGTGATGTCAGTAGGACACTGTGCACATGGATCAGGGCGGCTCTACCATTATATCTGATCGGAGTCCTAAAATATCACCTTTAAAGGCGATATAAGGAATACAAGTGCAGCAGACGATAAGTCCTAAGATAAGAAAAGTCTAAGAACAGCCACAAAGCTGACAGATAGAGTTATAAAAAGAGATGTAGGAAGGTGCAGCATGGTGGATACTGTCAAATATTTCCTTTAACTGAGACCATTATCTAAAGTGGACAAATCGTTGATGCCTCACAGGTATCCATAGTAGTCAGTGGAGTTCGCTGATTGTACTTTGTTTCCCCAGTGGTGATGATGTAAGAGACTAATCATGTGGCTGATTTTTGGTAAAATGATGTTCTTTCCACTTCCGAATTATGGCCCCAACAGTCACTGGAACCTTCAGTAGTGTAGACATTCTTCTCTAATTAATGCCATCATTTAGTAACAATAATAAGATTGAGACAGCTCACTGGTTTTACCCATCATGTGATGTTTCTTGTGTGGCACCTTTTTATAGGCCATCAGTTGAACCGACTGATATTAATTTTCACTACGTGGCAGGATTGCTTTCTAATTAGTGATAGATTTCAGCTGGTTCCATGACTTTCCATGGTTTTTTGCACCTCAGTTTTCTTCATGTGCTCAATACCTTTTTCCAGTGTAATTTCTCATATTTATGGACATCGATGGTTTGATATCTTTGCCTGTGTGGATTGGATGGGTTGTTACTGACATCTAGTGAGAAATTCATATCAATAGCATCTTTTGAAATCTATTTATTTTAAATATTAGTAACTAGAGATGAGCAAAGCTGAACAGGAAAGTTCGGGGTTCATACCAAACACCTAGTGTCTGCTACTTCTCACGGAAGTCTGTGTTACTGTTTGGGTTCCCCACCCGATTAAAGCTTGTTGAAAGGTTGCAGCACAGACGATCAACAGAATTTTGGTCTTTGGGCACTTCCATACTCATCACAGCTGTACCAAGCAGTGGCACAGCTGTGATTGATCAGTACACCATGTGACCCAGCCTGTATAAAGAATGGATCTCGGGTTATGCCACCATTTCATGCTCAGCCTGGTTCAAAGTTCCATAAAAACCTGGTGCATAGGGAATACCTTTTTTAACAAATGACATGGGGTCTACCCTTATTTTTAATAACCAGTGCAGGTAAAGCAGACAGCTGAAGGCTGGTATTCTTAGGCTGGGAAGGTCCAGTGTTATTGGGTCCTTCCCAGCCTAAAAATAGCAGCCCATAACCGACCAAAAGTGTCACATCCATTACACTTCTGGCACTCTTCCTGATTGCGCTGCTGTGGTGATAATTGGAGTAAAACGTTTCGGGTTGATGTCAGCTGTGAGTTAACAGCTGACATTAAGCCCAGGGTATAGTAATTGAGAGGCATCTATCAGACACCCCCATTACTAAACTGGCAAATATAGAGTTAAAAAAAACACACACAGGAAAAAATAGTTTATTTGGATTAACACTCCCCCACACTATCCCTCGCTCAATAATTTATTAATTAAAATGAAAGCTTCAATGTTCCAACGTAATCCAAAGAGTATTGTCCCATGACGTCCATTGATTGCTATGGAGCTTAGTTCTGAATATGAGGCTTCAGAGGTCACTGCCAGTCCACAGCAGACCTTGAATTTCTCATACTCGTGACCTATGGAGCCTCGTTCCTAGAATGTGCTCAGAATGAGGCTCCATAGGAATCGATGGGCGTCGTTGGACAATACACCAGTGGATTACATCGGATCTTCCAGGAGATCCTTTCAATTAATAAATTGGTGAATGAGGGAGAGTCTTTATGCAAATAATTTATTTTTTCACTGTGTCCGTTTTGTTTTTTTAACTCTATGCTTACCATGTTAGTAATGGGAGTGTCTGATAGATGCCTCTCGATTACTAACCCCTTTGCTTGATGCCAGGTCAGATTACCCAGCTGACATCAACCCAAAAACTATTACCCCAATTGCCACTGCACCAGGAAAATCGTGAAGAAAAAGAATTGGAGCATCTAATGGATGCACCACTTCTAGGGTGGCTGCGGGCTGATATTTTTAGGCTGGGAAGGGATCAATAACCGTTGACCTTCCCAACCTGATAATACCAGCCCCCAACTGTCTGCTTTACAAGCGTTGATTATCAAAAATAGGGGACACCACAGCATTTTTTTAATTTATTCTTGATCCACCCCTATTTTTATTCCTTTTGCAGCCCCTAGCCCTTACTATAATCATTTTACAGCACAGTAGTTCAGGTTCCCATTGACTTTAATAGGGTTTGAGGTCTGTGGTCAAGTACAGGTCCCAAACTGAACTTTTAACTATAGTCTGGCAGAACTCGGCAAACCCAAACTTCCAAGGGTCTGTTCATACCTATTGGTGACGTGTTCAATACTTTTTTCAACCGCTGTATATGTCATGGGTGTGTCATAGGTTACAGACAGTCATGTGGTTTCTGGCAATAGAAGGTCACAGTGTTTGACTGCACAGAATTTTCCCTGACTTTCTATTGTTCCTCCTGTTATTTTCCTGCTGGGTTTTCATCTCTTCCCCTTTAGCACCCTGCAGAGCTCCTCTTCACTTCAGCTGCTTATCATCTGTATTTGCCCTTGGGTTTGAATACCTCAATCTTCCCTGGACTGGTGCTGGTGATATTATTCAGTTCATTTAAGCTCTGGATGCAAGCAGGTGGCTTGTACTCATCCGTAGTATCATTGCTGAACTTCTACCTGTGTCATCTCTGGATAAGTAGTTCATGCATTTTCCCCCATATGTGTCCTCCATGTGTCTTCTATAGTTGTTTAGTGGGGTTGACGCAGAGCTCATCCCACCTGTTCCTTATTTAGGGCCCAGTACTGGGGATACCTAGGGTCAGGTATCCAGCTGAGAGCATAGATGTGGAACCTATCGAGGGTGGTGAAAGACCCCAAGGACCACATAGCTTTAGTTAGGGGTCACCATCTCCCCTTTCCCTAGACGCAGAGTTCCCCTTCCCTTTCGCCGTTCTCTTGGTGCTCCCCCGTACCTAGCGTGACAGTATCTTTATAAATAGATGATTACTTTGTATTTCTTTTGGTTATAGTTTGCAGCATAAAATCTCAATGTAGTCACAGATTTCAGATCACAGTGAGCGTCTTCCCACTCATGGAAGGAAAATTCATCTGAAGGACCAAGCGCAATTGTAAATGTGAAATCCTAATAGTCATGGCCTGTGGTTTCCTGCACTCTATCAGTATACTCTGCGCTGTATCTAAGCCGCCGTAGATTTCCTGTGTGTCGCACCGTCCCAAAGACTACAGTGCAACTCAAATATCTACCCAGAGGCACCGAAGACTATAGTGCAACACAAATATGTCCACAGAGGCACCAAAGACTACAGTGCAACACAAATATCTACCCAGAGGCACCAAAGACTACAGTGCAACACAAATATCTCCCCAGAGGCATCAAAGACCACAGTGCAACACACAAAACTACCCAGAGGCACCAAAGACCACAGTGTAAAACAAATATCTCCCCAAAGACACCAAAGACTACAGTGCAACACAAATATCTACCCAGAGGCACCAGAGACCACAGTGCAACATACAAATCTACCCAGAGGCACCAAAGACCACAGTGCAAAACAAATATCTCCCCAAAGACACCAAAGACTACAGTGCAACACAAATATGTCCCAAAGGCACCAAAGACTACAGTGAAACACAAATATCTACCCAAAGGCACCACAGACTACAGTGCCACGCAAATTTCTCCCCAGAGGCACCAAAGACTACAGTGCAAAACAAATATCTCCCCAGAGGCACCAAAGACTACAGTGCGACACAAATATCTACCAAAAGGCACCAAAGACTACAGTGCAACACAAATATGTCCCCAGAGGCACCAAAGACTACAGTGCAAAACAAAATATCTCCACAGAGGCACCAAAGACCACAGTGCAACACAAATATCTACCAAGAGTCACCGAAGATCACAGTGCAACACAAATAACTCCCTAAAGGCACAGAGGACTACAGTGCAACACAAATATCTCCTCAAAGGCACCAAAGACCACAGTGCAACACAAATATCTACCAAAAGGCACCACAGACTACAGTGCAACACAAATATCTACCCAGAGACACCAAAGACTACAGTGCAACACAAATATGTCCCCAGAGGCATCAAAGACTACAGTGCAACACAAATATATCCCCAGAGACACCAAAGACTACAGTGCAACACAAATATGTCACCAGAGGCATCAAAGACTACAGTGCAAAAAAAATATCTGCCCAGAGGCATCAAAGACTACAGTGCAGCACAAATATCTCCCCAAAGGTACCAAAGACTACAGTGCAACACAAATATCTACCCAGAGGCACCAAGGACTACAGTGCAACACAAATATCTCCCCAAAGGCACCAAAGACTACAGTGAAACACAAATATCTACCCAAAGGCACCAAAGACTACAGTGCAACACAAATATCTACCCAGAGGCACCAAAGACTACAGTGCAAAACAAATATCTATCCAGAGGCACCAAAGACTACAGTGCAAAACAAATATCTCCCCAGAGGCAAAAAAGACTCAAGTGCAACACAAATATCTACCAAGAGGCACCGAAGACTACAGTGCAACACAAATATCTCCCCAAAGGCACCAAAGACTACAGTGCAACATAAATATCTACCCAGAGGCACCAAAGACTACACTGCAACACAAATATCTCCCCAGAGGCACCAAAGACTACAGTGCAACACAAATATCTATCCAGAGGCACCAAAGACTACAGTGCAACACAAATATCTCCCCAAAGGCACCAAAGACTACAGTGAAACACAAATATCTACCCAAAGGCACCAAAGACTACAGTGCAACACAAATATCTACCCAGAGGCACCAAAGACTACAGTGCAACACAAATATCTCCCCAGAGGCGAAAAAGACTCAAGTGCAACACAATTATCTACCAAGAGGCACTGAAGACTACAGTGCAACACAAATATGCCCCCAGAGGCACCAAAGACCACAATGCAGCACACAAATCTACCCAGAGGCACTAAAGACTACAGTGCAACACAAATATCTACCCAGAGGCACCAAAGACCACAGTGCAACACAAATATGTCCCCAGAGGCACCAAAGACTACAGTGCAACACAAATATGTCCCCAGAGGCACCAAAGACTACAGTGCAACACAAATATCTCCCCAAAGGCACCAAAGACTACAGTGCAACACAAATATGTCCCCAGAGGCACCAAAGACTACAGTGCAACACAAATATCTCCCCAAAGGCACCAAAGACTACAGTGCAACACAAATATGTCCCCAGAGGCACCAAAGACTACAGTGCAACACAAATATCTACCCAGAGGCACCAAAGACCACAGTGCAACACAAATATGTCCCCAGGGGCACCAAAGACTACAGTGCAACACAAATATCTCCCCAAAGGCACCAAAGACTACAGTGCAACATAAATATCTACCCAGAGGCACCAAAGACTACAGTGCAACACAAATATCTCCCCAGAGGCACCAAAGACTACAGTGCAACACAAATATCTACCCAGAGGCACCAAAGACTACAGTGCAACACAAATATCTCCCCAAAGGCACCAAAGACTACAGTGAAACACAAATATCTACCCAAAGGCACCAAAGACTACAGTGCCACGCAAATTTCTCCCCAGAGGCACCAAAGACTACAGTGCAACACAAATATCTACCCAGAGGCACCAAAGACTACAGTGCAACACAAATATCTCCCCAGAGGCAAAAAAAGACTACAGTGAAACACAAATATCTACCCAAAGGCACCAAAGACTACAGTGCCACGCAAATTTCTCCCCAGAGGCACCAAAGACTACAGTGCAACACAAATATCTACCCAGAGGCACCAAAGACTACAGTGCAAAACAAATATCTCCCCAGAGGCAAAAAAGACTCAAGTGCAACACAAATATCTACCAAGAGGCACCGAAGACTACAGTGCAACACAAATATGCCCCCAGAGGCACCAAAGACCACAGTGCAGCACACAAATCTACCCAGAGGCACCAAAGACTACAGTGCAACACAAATATCTACCCAGAGGCACCAAAGACAACAGTGCAACACAAATATCTACCCAGAGGCACCAAAGACTACAGTGCAACACAAATATCTACCCAGAGGCACCAAAGACTACAGTGCAACACAAATATCTACCCAGAGGCACCAAAGTCTACAGTGCAACACAAATATCTACCCAGAGGCATCAAAGACCACAGTGTAACACACAAAACTACCCAGAGGCACCAAAGACCACAGTGTAAAACAAATATCTCCCCAAAGACACCAAAGACTACAGTGCAACACAAATATCTACCCAGAGGCACCAAAGACTACAGTGCAACACAAATATCTACCCAGAGGCATCAAAGACCACAGTGCAACACACAAAACTACCCAGAGGCACCAAAGACCACAGTGTAAAACAAATATCTCCCCAAAGACACCAAAGACTACAGTGCAACACAAATATCTACCCAGAGGCACCAAAGACTACAGTGCAACACAAATATCTACCCAGAGGCACCAAAGACTACAGTGCAACACAAATATCTACCCAGAGGCACCAGAGACTAGAGTGCAACACAAATATCTACCCAGAGGCATCAAAGACCACAGTGCAACATACAAATCTACCCAGAGGCACCAAAGACCACAGTGCAAAACAAATATCTCCCCAAAGACACCAAAGACTACAGTGCAACACAAATATGTCCCAAAGGCACCAAAGACTACAGTGCAGCACAAATATCTACCCAAAGGCACCAAAGACTACAGTGCGACACAAATATGTCCCAAAGGCACCAAAGACTACAGTGCAGCACAAATATCTACCCAGAGGCACCAAAGACTACAGTGCAAAACAAATATCTCCCCAGAGGCACCAAAGATTACAGTGCAACACAAATATCTACCCAGAGGCACCAAAGACTACAGTGCAACACAAATATCTACCCAGAGGCACCAAAGACTACAGTGCAACACAAATATCTCCCCAGAGGCAAAAAAAGACTACAGTGAAACACAAATATCTACCCAAAGGCACCAAAGACTACAGTGCAACATAAATATCTACCCAGAGGCACCAAAGACTACAGTGCAACACAAATATCTACCCAGAGGCACCAAAGACTACAGTGCAAAACAAATATCTACCCAGAGGCACCAAAGACTACAGTGCAACACAAATATATCCCCAGAGGCACCAAAGACTACAGTGCAACACAAATATATACCCAGAGGCACCAAAGACTACAGTGCAACACAAATATCTCCCCAGAGGCAAAAAAAGACTACAGTGAAACACAAATATCTACCCAAAGGCACCAAAGACTACAGTGCCACGCAAATTTCTCCCCAGAGGCACCAAAGACTACAGTGCAACACAAATATCTACCCAGAGGCACCAAAGACTACAGTGCAAAACAAATATCTCCCCAGAGGCAAAAAAGACTCAAGTGCAACACAAATATCTACCAAGAGGCACCGAAGACTACAGTGCAACACAAATATGCCCCCAGAGGCACCAAAGACCACAGTGCAGCACACAAATCTACCCAGAGGCACCAAAGACTACAGTGCAACACAAATATCTACCCAGAGGCACCAAAGACAACAGTGCAACACAAATATCTACCCAGAGGCACCAAAGACTACAGTGCAACACAAATATCTACCCAGAGGCACCAAAGACTACAGCGCAACACAAATATCTACCCAGAGGCACCAAAGACTACAGTGCAACACAAATATCTACCCAGAGGCATCAAAGACCACAGTGCAACACACAAAACTACCCAGAGGCACCAAAGACCACAGTGTAAAACAAATATCTCCCCAAAGACACCAAAGACTACAGTGCAACACAAATATCTACCCAGAGGCACCAGAGACCACAGTGCAACATACAAATCTACCCAGAGGCACCAAAGACCACAGTGCAAAACAAATATCTACCCAGAGGCATCAAAGACCACAGTGCAACACACAAAACTACCCAGAGGCACCAAAGACCACAGTGTAAAACAAATATCTCCCCAAAGACACCAAAGACTACAGTGCAACACAAATATCTACCCAGAGGCACCAAAGACTACAGTGCAACACAAATATCTACCCAGAGGCACCAAAGACTACAGTGCAACACAAATATCTACCCAGAGGCACCAGAGACTAGAGTGCAACACAAATATCTACCCAGAGGCATCAAAGACCACAGTGCAACATACAAATCTACCCAGAGGCACCAAAGACCACAGTGCAACACAAATATCTCCCCAAAGACACCAAAGACTACAGTGCAACACAAATATGTCCCAAAGGCACCAAAGACTACAGTGCAGCACAAATATCTACCCAAAGGCACCAAAGACTACAGTGCGACACAAATATGTCCCAAAGGCACCAAAGACTACAGTGCAGCACAAATATCTACCCAGAGGCACCAAAGACTACAGTGCAAAACAAATATCTCCCCAGAGGCACCAAAGATTACAGTGCAACATAAATATCTACCCAGAGGCACCAAAGACTACAGTGCAACACAAATATCTATCCAGAGGCACTAAAGACTACAGTGCAACACAAATATCTCCCCAAAGGCACCAAAGACTACAGTGAAACACAAATATCTACCCAAAGGCACCAAAGACTACAGTACCACGCAAATTTCTCCCCAGAGGCACCAAAGACTACAGTGCAACACAAATATCTACCCAGAGGCACCAAAGACTACAGTGCAAAACAAATATCTCCCCAAAGGCAAAAAAGACTCAAGTGCAACACAAATATCTACCAAGAGGCACCGAAGACTACAGTGCAACACAAATATGCCCCCAGAGGCACCAAAGACAACAGTGCAGCACACAAATCTACCCAGAGGCACCAAAGACTACAGTGCAACACAAATATCTACCCAGAGGCACCAAAGACCACAGTGCAACACAAATATGTCCCCAGAGGCACCAAAGACTACAGTGCAACATAAATATCTACCCAGAGGCACCAAAGACTACAGTGCAACACAAATATCTATCCAGAGGCACCAAAGACTACAGTGCAACACAAATATCTACCCAGAGGCACCAAAGACTACAGTACAACACAAATATCTACCCAGAGGCACCAAAGACTACAGTGCAACACAAATATCTCCCCAGAGGCACCAAAGACTACAGTGCAACACAAATATCTACCCAGAGGCATCAAAGACCACAGTGCAACACACAAAACTACCCAGAGGCACCAAAGACCACAGTGTAAAACAAATATCTCCCCAAAGACACCAAAGACTACAGTGCAACACAAATATCTACCCAGAGGCATCAAAGACCACAGTGCAACACACAAAACTACCCAGAGGCACCAAAGACCACAGTGTAAAACAAATATCTCCCCAAGGACACCAAAGACTACAGTGCAACACAAATATCTACCCAGAGGCACCAAAGACTACAGTGCAACACAAATATCTACCCAGAGGCACCAAAGACTACAGTGCAACACAAATATCTACCCAGAGGCACCAAAGACTACAGTGCAACACAAATATCTACCCAGAGGCATCAAAGACCACAGTGCAACACACAAAACTACCCAGAGGCACCAAAGACCACAGTGTAAAACAAATATCTCCCCAAAGACACCAAAGACTACAGTGCAACACAAATATCTACCCAGAGGCATCAAAGACCACAGTGCAACACACAAAACTACCCAGAGGCACCAAAGACCACAGTGTAAAACAAATATCTCCCCAAAGACACCAAAGACTACAGTGCAACACAAATATCTACCCAGAGGCACCAAAGACTACAGTGCAACACAAATATCTACCCAGAGGCACCAAAGACTACAGTGCAACACAAATATCTACCCAGAGGCACCAGAGACTAGAGTGCAACACAAATATCTCCCCAGAGGCACCAAAGACCACAGTGCAAAACAAATATCTCCCCAAAGACACCAAAGACTACAGTGCAACACAAATATGTCCCAAAGGCACCAAAGACTACAGTGCAGCACAAATATCTACCCAAAGGCACCAAAGACTACAGTGCGACACAAATATGTCCCAAAGGCACCAAAGACTACAGTGCAGCACAAATATCTACCCAGAGGCACCAAAGACTACAGTGCAAAACAAATATCTCCCCAGAGGCACCAAAGACTACAGTGCAACACAATTATCTACCCAGAGGCACCAAAGACTACAGTGCAACATAAATATCTACCCAGAGGCACCAAAGACTACAGTGCAACACAAATATCTATCCAGAGGCACTAAAGACTACAGTGCAACACAAATATCTCCCCAAAGGCACCAAAGACTACAGTGAAACACAAATATCTACCCAAAGGCACCAAAGACTACAGTGCCACGCAAATTTCTCCCCAGAGGCACCAAAGACTACAGTGCAACACAAATATCTACCCAGAGGCACCAAAGACTACAGTGCAAAACAAATATCTCCCCAAAGGCAAAAAAGACTCAAGTGCAACACAAATATCTACCAAGAGGCACCGAAGACTACAGTGCAACACAAATATCTACCCAGAGGCACCAAAGACTACAGTGCAACACAAATATCTATCCAGAGGCACCAAAGACTACAGTGCAACACAAATATCTACCCAGAGGCACCAAAGACTACAGTGCAACACAAATATGCCCCCAGAGGCACCAAAGACAACAGTGCAGCACACAAATCTACCCAGAGGCACCAAAGACTACAGTGCAACACAAATATCTACCCAGAGGCACCAAAGACCACAGTGCAACACAAATATGTCCCCAGAGGCACCAAAGACTACAGTGCAACATAAATATCTACCCAGAGGCACCAAAGACTACAGTGCAACACAAATATCTATCCAGAGGCACCAAAGACTACAGTGCAACACAAATATCTACCCAGAGGCACCAAAGACTACAGTACAACACAAATATCTACCCAGAGGCACCAAAGACTACAGTGCAACACAAATATCTACCCAGAGGCACCAAAGACTACAGTGCAACACAAATATCTACCCAGAGGCACCAAAGACTACAGTGCAACACAAATATCTACCCAGAGGCACCAAAGACCACAGTGCAACACAAATATCTCCCCAGAGGCACAAAAGACCAAAGTAAGAAAAGAGCAAACACAGATCTCAGAAAAGACATATTAAAAGTCTTCTAGAAATTTTAGGAACTCCTCATACAAAATTATTAAATTAATTTCCTAGACATTAAAAAATAAATCTCCTAAATTGTTTGTAAGGATGGGGCGATCAAACAGACTTTTATCCAATCACATGCTGCAGAAAGATTTGAGCTCTTGAAGTCCAGGAGCTGAAAAATAATCAGCAGAATTATGAATGCAGCTCTGGGTGCAACTGATACAATGAAACAATATAAGTTGCTCAACATTCTATGCAGATTTAAAGGGGAAGTGTTCCTAAAATTATGCCTTGGGCTGCTCTTTGTAATTATTCGTGATGGGGGAGGGCGTCTACTTGGTGGCCCCCCACTTGCCTATATAGACCCTAATAGGAGTCATCTACATGGTAACGATGAATTGCAGCTGTCTAATAAAGCTAATAAGAAGCTAATAAGAAGGTGCAGCTCCCCGACTGTATGGGTGGAGGAAGTTCACACGTTCTGGGCTGTGACTGTGCGTCTCTTGGTTCCCCCTCATAGGTTTTTGAAGGGCGACATTAGCTAGAAATGCGACATCCTGTCTATGAGTAAAACATAGAAGAAGGTTCGGGGTGGGGTATAAGGGGGGCAGCGACCGGAGCGGAGAGGAAGACAATGATGGGGATCCGACGGCTCGTCCTGTGCGCGTTCCTCTTCTGGCTTCCCAGGGGTAAGGACACATCTCCTAATTTCATCATATTGGGGTCAGGTTGTAGCAAATAAGATTGGACGGTCCTTACCGGAGCCTGGGATGTCGTTCTATATCTCCACACTACCTGTAATATACAGTATATATATATATAGTCATCATTTCACTGCTGCGCTGAATATATATATATGTGACTACTCCTGTCCGACTATAGCAGGAGAAAACACAGTGATATCTCTCTGAGTACAGATAATGTAGTAGATGTCACCTGCAGTCCTATGTAACACCACAGATAACACAGTGATAACTCTCTGAGTACAGATAATGTAGTAGATGTCACCTGCAGTCCTATGTAACACCACAGATAACACAGTGATATCTCACTGAGTACAGATAATGTAGTAGATGTCACCTGCAGTCCTATGTAACACCACAGATAACACAGTGATACCTCTCTGAGTACAGATAATGTAGTAGATGTCACCTGCAGTCCTATGTAACACCACAGATAACACAGTGATATCTCTGAGTACAGATAATGTAGTAGATGTGACCTGCAGTCCTATGTAACACCACAGATAGCACAGTGATATCTCTGAGTACAGATAATGTAGATGTCACCTGCAGTCCTATGTAACACCACAGATAACACAGTGATATCTCTGAGTACAGATAATGTAGTAGACGTCACCTGCAGTCCTATGTAACACCACAGATAACACAGTGATATCTCTCTGAGTACAGATAATGTAGTAGATGTCACCTGCAGTCCTATGTAACACCACAGATAACACAGTGATATCTCTGAGTACAGATAATGTAGTAGATGTGACCTGCAGTCCTATGTAACACCACAGATAACACAGTGATACCTCTCTGAGTACAGATAATGTAGTAGATGTCACCTGCAGTCCTATGTAACACCACAGATAACACAGTGATATCTCTGAGTACAGATAATGTAGTAGATGTGACCTGCAGTCCTATGTAACACCACAGATAGCACAGTGATATCTCTGAGTACAGATAATGTAGTAGATGTCACCTGCAGTCCTATGTAACACCACAGATAACACAGTGATATCTCTGAGTACAGATAATGTAGTAGACGTCACCTGCAGTCCTATGTAACACCACAGATAACACAGTGATATCTCTCTGAGTACAGATAATGTAGTAGATGTCACCTGCAGTCCTATGTAACACCACAGATAACACAGTGATATCTCTGAGTACAGATAATGTAGTAGATGTCACCTGCAGTCCTATGTAACACCACAGATAACACAGGGATATCTCTGAGTACAGATAATGTAGTAGATGTCACCTGCAGTCCTATGTAACACCACAGATAACACAGTGATATCTCTGAGTACAGATAATGTAGTAGATGTCACCTGCAGTCCTATGTAACACCACAGATAACACAGTGATATTTCTCTGAGTACAGACAATGTAGCAGATGTTACCTGAAGAGGACATATATACTAGGATGGGGGGAATATATACCAGGATGGAGAACAAATATACCAGAATGGGGACATATATACTACAATGGGGACATATATATCAGAATGGGCACATATATACCAGGATGGGGGACACATGTACCAAAATTGGGATATATTTACCAGGATGGGGACATATATACTTGGATGGGTGACATATATACCAGAATGGGGACATATATACCAGGATGGGGACATGCATACCAGGATGGGGACATATATACTAGGATGGGGAAACATGTACCAGAATTGGGATATATTTACCAGGATGGGGACATATATACTTGGATGGGTGACATATATACCAGAATTGGGACATATATACCAGGATGGGGACATACATACCAGGATGGGAGACATATATACCAGGATGGGGACATATATACCAGGACGGGGAAATACATACCAGGATGGGGACATATATACCAGGATGGGCCCAAGATGGGGAACAAAATATACCTGAGCCAGTTAGTTCTCATTTTTGTGCTGTGAGCTGGTCTCCATCATGGGGGAACAGCATAATCACCCTATTGGATGAGAATCCCACACATGAGTGGTCTCAGGCGCATTTACTGCTGGAGGACACAGGACTCATGACAATATATATATTATTTTGAAGGATGTTGTGCTGCTATTATTGTGTATCCAAGCCAACATCTCTTCAGTGATTAGATACAAACTTATATTTAATTCTGTGCTTCTATACATGTGTATCTAAACCTCTCCTGTGTGATACTGTATGCTGAGCTGTGTATCTAATCCTCTCCTGTGTGATACTGTCTGCTGAGCTGCGTATCTAATCCTCTCCTGTGTGATACTGTCTGCTGAGCTGTGTATCTAATCCTCTCCTGTGTGTTACTGTCTGCTGAGCTGCGTATCTAATCCTCTCCTGTGTGATACTGTCTGCTGAGCTGTGTATCTAATCCTCTCCTGTGTGATACTGTCTGCTGAGCTGCGTATCTAATCCTCTCCTGTGTGATACTGTCTGCTGAGCTGCGTATCTAATCCTCTCCTGTGTGATACTGTCTGCTGAGCTGTGTATCTAATCCTATCCTGTGTGATACTGTCTGCTGAGCTGTGTATCTAATCCTCTCCTGTGTGATACTGTCTGCTGAGCCGTGTATCTAATCCTCTCCTGTGTGATACTGTCTGCTGAGCTGTGTATCTAATCCTCTCCTGTGTGATACTGTCTGCTGAGCTGTGTATCTAATCCTCACCTGTGTGATACTGTCTGCTGAGCCGTGTATCTAATCCTCTCCTGTGTGATACTGTCTGCTGAGCCGTGTATCTAATCCTCTCCTGTGTGATACTGTCTGCTGAGCTGTGTATCTAATCCTCTCCTGTGTGATACTGTCTGCTGAGCCGTGTATCTAATCCTCTCCTGTGTGATACTGTCTGCTGAGCCGTGTATCTAATCCTGTCCTGTGTGATACTGTCTGCTGAGCTGTGTATCTAATCCTCTCCTGTGTGATACTGTCTGCTGAGCTGTGTATCTAATCCTGTCCTGTGTGATACTGTCTGCTGAGCTGTGTATCTAATCCTATCCTGTGTGATACCATCTGCTGAGCTCTGTATCTAATCCAATAATTTGTGATACTATCTGCTGAGCTGTGTATCTAATCCTATAATCGGTGATACTTTCATCTGAGCTGTGTATCTAATCTTGCTATTTGTGGTATAATATAGAACCACCGATGAGTGACCTCGCAGTAATCTCTTATTACTTCTCTCTGACATTGTTCCCCTTGTGACGCTAATTGGGGATAAATACTTCTTCGCCTCCTCTGAGGGGCACGACCCCACATTTCCGTAGCTCGGGGGTCTCGTGAGGATGTTCACACCTGTGGTTACTGTACTTGTCACTGCTGCGATGTGAATGTGCGGCACTATTATACACATATTATCCATCATATATATCATCCCGTTACTCACCAGTGCATGTGTGATACTGTCTGCTGAGCTGTGTATCTAATCCTACCCTGTGTGATACAGTTCCCTGAGCCGTGTATCTAATCCTCTCCTGTGTGATACTGTCTGCTGAGCTGTGTATCTAATCCTCTCCTGTGTGATACTGTCTGCTGAGCTGTGTATCTAATCCTTTCCTGTGTGATACTGTCTGCTGAGCTGTGTATCTAAGCCTATCCTGTGTGATACTGTCTGCTGAGCCGTGTATCTAATCCTCTCCTGTGTGATACTGTCTGCTGAGCCGTGTATCTAATCCTATCCTGTGTGATACTGTCTGCTGAGCTGTGTATCTAATCCTATCCTGTGTGATACTGTCTGCTGATCTGTGTATCTAATAATCTCCAGTGTGATACTGTCTGCTGAGATGTGTATCTAATCCTCTCCTGCGTGATACTGTCTGCTGAGCTGTGTATCTAATCCTCTCCTGTGTGATACTGTCTGCTGAGCTGTGTATCTAATCCTATCCTGTGTAATACTGTCTGCTGAGCTGTGTATCTAATCCTCTCCTGTGTGATACTGTCTGCTGAGCTGTGTATCTAATCCTATCCTGTGTGATACTGTCTGCTGAGCTGTGAATCTAATCCTCTCCTGTGTGATACTGTCTGCTGAGCTGTGTATCTAATCCTATCCTGTGTGATACTGTCTGCTGAGCTGTGTATCTAATCCTCTCCTGTGTGATACTGTCTGCTGAGCTGTGTATCTAATACTCTCATGTGTGATACTGTCTGCTGAGCTGTGTATCTAATCCTATTAGGTGATACCATCCGCTGGATTGGGGAATTGAGGGGGTCGGCGGGATCGGTGGGTTCAGGAGGATTGGGGAGGATTGGGGGGGTCGGCGGGATCGGTGGGTTCGGGAGGCGTGGGGGGAATTGAGGGGATCGTCGGGATCAGTGGGATTTGGGGGATAGAGGGGGATCAGCGGCATCGACAGGATCAGGGGATTGGGGGGGATCAGCGGGATCAGGGGATCATTAGGATCGGCGGGATCGGGGAAATTGGGGGGATTGGTGAGATTGGGGGGATCGTTCGGATCGGCGGGATCGGGGAGATCGGGGGATCGGTGGGATCGGGGGGGTCGGAGGGATCGGCGCATGGCACAATTCTCTATTGTTAGAGATAGTGATGAATTATTTGTTCAGATTTCATTGTTGTTAGTGATGAAGTTTCCCCAGAGCTGCGGTTCCGTGCGGCGCTGAGCTCTGCTGTGTGGGCGCAATCACCGGCTCATGACTAATACTAAGACTCCATTGGAACAACACAGAACCGACCGTACAGAAGCGGGTGACGGGGGCACTGCGGTACAGAGGCGTGGTCCCAGAAAGAGGGGTGTAAGATGAGCTACATGGAGGATCCTCCTCATCTCTGGGCGCCATGTGATGGAGCATGAGGAGACGAGCAGAATGATAGATAACAGCATGGGGATTTATTTAGAGTAACTTGGTATTTATTTTAGGGGGCGATCCAGCTAGATGTCCATGGGGCGATTCAGGGGGCGGTCCAGGTGGCTGTCCAGGGGGCGGTCCAGTGGATGTCCAAGGGGCTGTCCAAGTGCATGTCCAGGGGTTGGTCCAGGTAGATGTTCAGGTGGGTGTCCAGGGGGCGGGCTAGGTGGATGTTTAGGGGGCAGTCCAGGGGAATGTCCAGGGTGCAGTCCAGGTGAATGTCAAGGAGGCGGTCCAGGTGGATTTCCAGGGGGCAGTCCAGGTGGATGTCCAGGAGGTGGTCCAGGTGGATGTCCAGGGGGTGGTCCAGGTGGATGTCCAGGGGGCGGTCCAGGTGGATGTCCAGGAGGCGGTCCAGGTGGATGTTCAGTGTGCAGTCCAGGTGGATGTCCAGGGGTGGTCCAGGTGGATGTCCAGGGTGCAGTCCAGGTGGATGTCCAGGGTGCAGTCCAGGTGGATGTCCAGGGGTGGTCCAGGTGGATGTCCAGGGTGCAGTCCAGGTGGATGTCCAGGGTGCAGTCCAGGTGGATGTCCAGGGTGCAGTCCAGGTAGATGTCTAGGGGGCAGTCCAGGTGGCTGTCCAGGGGGCAGTCCAGGTGGATGTCCAGGGGGCGGTCCAGGTGGATGTCCAGGGGGCTGTCCAGGTGGATGTCCAGGGGGCGGTCCAGGTGGATGTTCAGGGAGGCGGTCCAGATGGATGTTCAGGGGACAATTCATGTGGATGTCCAGGAGGCATTCCAGGTGGATGTCCAGGAGGCGGTTCATGTAGATGACCAGGGGGCAGTCCAGGTGGCTGTCCAGGGGGCGGTCCAGGTGGATGTCCAGGGGGGGCGGTCCAGGTGGATGTCCAGGGGGCGGTCCAGATGGATGTTCAGGGGACAATTCATGTGGATGTCCAGGAGGCATTCCAGGTTGATGTCCAGGAGGCGGTTCATGTAGATGTCCAGGGGGCAGTCCAGGTGGCTGTCCAGGGGGTGGTCCAGGTGGATGTCCAGGGAGTGGTCCAGGTGGATGTTCAGGGGGCGGTCCAGGTGGATGTCCAGGGGGCGGTCCAGTTGGATGTTCAGGGGACAATTCATGTGGATATCCAGGAGGCATTCCAGGTTGATGTCCAGGAGTTGGTTCATGTAGATGTCCAGGTGGCTGTCCAGGAGGCGGTCCAGGTGGATTTCCAGGGGGCGGTCCAGGCGGCTGTCCAGGGGGCGGTCCAGGTGGACGTCCAGGGGGTGGTCCAGGTGGATGTTCAGGGGGCGGTCCAGGTGGATGTCCAGGGGGCAGTCCAGTTGGATGTCCAGGGGGCAGTCCAGGTGGATGTCCAGGGGGCAGTCCAGTTGGATGTCCAGGGGGCGGTCCAGGTGGATGTCCAGGGGGGCGGTCCAGATGGATGTTCAGGGGACAATTCATGTGGATCTCCAGGAGGCATTCCAGGTTGATGTCCAGGAGGCGGTTCATGTAGATGTCCAGGGGGCAGTCCAGGGGGCAGTCCAGTTGGATGTCCAGGGTGCGGTCCAGGTGGATGTCCAGGGGGCAGTCCAGTTGGATGTCCAGGGGGCGGTCCAGGTGGATGTCCAGGGGGCAGTCCAGGTGGATGTCCAGGGGGGCGGTCCAGATGGATGTTCAGGGGACAATTCATGTGGATCTCCAGGAGGCATTCCAGGTTGATGTCCAGGAGGCGGTGTCCAGGGGGCAGTCCAGGGGGCAGTCCAGGTGGTTGTCCAGGGGGCGGGCCAGGTTGATGTCTACAGAGCAGTTCATGAGGATATCCAGAGGGTGGTTCATGTGGATGTCCAGCGGGCGGTCCAGGTAAATTTGGGGGTGGATGTCTAGGGGGCGGTCCATACAGTGATTGACAGTCCTCAGGACTCATAATCAAGATTCAGGGAATTAGAAGGAATATTTCCCCACAAATCTATATATCAAGACGCTGAGCTCTGATATCTGAAGATGCCGCTGATCTGACAATTATATATGGGCCCAACGTCCATGAAGCTTCTTAAAAAATAGGATTTCAAGAAGGAGGTGGTGTCGGATTTTTATACATACACAATTACCATGATTCCATATATTGATATATACAATAACTATACCCAGTGTTATTCATCATAGTCATCATGAAAACCTCCATTCTTTACACTGCAGGCTGATTGTTAGAGAACAGGGAAATTGTGCATTTTACTTTTACCCAAAATGTAATTAGACTCATTGCAATTGTGTAATCTCTCGTCTCCCTTTATTTTCAGCATTTGCCGGCCAATCAGAACCAGGTAAAGTATAATAATTGTCATCATTGCATAGAACAGATCAGTCTCCACAGTCCCATCATCCCGGACATCATCTCATGTATCGGAGACAGAGCAGCTCTGGATTGGAGCAGCCATTTCCTTACATATTGGATTATAACCACTAAGGGGTTAATAGTGGAATAATCACTCATTCCCCCACTACACGGTTAAACTTCTTCCGGTGCACATGCCGGTCTTCTATACTTAGTGTCCTAATTATCTGGAACTTGTAAAAAATACTTTTTAAGTGTCTCTTCCCTTCATCACATTTATATCAGCACTATAGGTGCTGGAACATCCTATCTCTCACTTCCCAGCATGCATTGCTCCTGCCTTTGTCCAATAGTGTCCTTGAAGTGAAACTCTGACTCACTGACTGTTTGCAGTTTGACAGACAGTAGACTGTCCTCACTACCTGTATAGACACAAATAGCTACCTAACTTCCTGTGAGGAGACAAAGACCCCCCAATTAATTAGGAGAGCACAAGACCAACCCCCACTTCTTGCAGGGACAGTGTCCTTCCCTCACTTCATGTAGAGAGGTAAATGCTTGCCCCCACTTTGTGTAGAGAGACAAAGACCCCCTCCTATTTCATGTAGAAACAAAGACCTGCCACCACTTCCTGTAGATAGACAAGGACCTGCCCCCACTTCCTGTAGAGAGAGAAAAATCTGACCCTACTTCCTCCAGAGTGACAAATATGCACCAACATCCTATAGAGACAAAGCCCCACCCCCACTTCCTGAAAACTGACGAAGACCCGGCCCGACCTTCTTGTAAAGAGACCAATCCCCACCCCACTTTCTGTATAGAAAGAAGGACATGCCCTCACTTCCTGTAGAGAAACAAGGACCTGCCTCCACTTCCTGTAGAGAGATAAGGACCTGCTCCTACTTCCTGTAGAGAGACAAAATCTGACCCTACTTCCTCCAGAGTAACAAATATCCACCAACATTCTATAGAGACAAAGCCCCACCCCCACTTCCTGAAAACTGACGAAGACCTGGCCCGACCTTTTTGTAAAGAGACCAATCCCCACTCCACTTTCTGTATACAAAGAAAGACATGCCCCCAGTTCCTGCAGAGAAACAATGACCTGCCCCCACTTCCTGTAAAAAGACAAGGACCTGCCCCTACTTCCTGTAGAGAGACAAGGACCTGCCCCTACATCCTGTAGAGAGACAAAAATCTGACCCTACTTCCTCCAGAGTAACAAATATCCACCAACATTCTATAGAGATAAAGCCCCACCCCCACTTCCTGAAAACTGACGAAGACCTGGCCCGACCTTTTTGTAGAGAGACCAATCCCCACTCCACTTTCTGTATACAAAGAAAGACATGCCCCCAGTTCCTGCAGAGAAACAATGACCTGCCCCCACTTCCTGTAAAAAGACAAGGACCTGCCCCTACTTCCTGTAGAGAGACAAGGACCTGCCCCTACATCCTGTAGAGAGACAAAAATCTGACCCTACATCCTCCAGAGTAACAAATATCCACCAACATTCTATAGAGACAAAGCCCCACCTCCACTTCCTGAAAACTGACGAAGACCCAGCCCAACCTTCCTGTAAAGAGACCAATCCCCACCCCACTTTCTGTATACAAAGAAGGACATGCCCCCAGTTCCTGCAGAGAAACAATGACCTTCCCCCACTTCCTGTAAAAAGACAAGGACCTGCCCCTACTTCCTGTAGAGAGACAAGGACCTGTCCCCACTTCCTGCAGAAGAGACAAAACTCTGACCCCACTTCATCCAGAGTGAAAAAATATCCACCAACATCTTATAGAGACAAAGCCCCACCCCCACTTCCTGTAGACTGGCAAAGATTCACATCCATTTCCTAAAGAATGACATAGACCTGGCCTTCCTGTAGAGAGACGAAAACCTACCCCAATTCCTGTAGAGAAACAATAACCTGCTTCCACTTCCTGTAGAAACAAGGACCTGTCCCCACTTCCTGTATAAAGACAAAGACCCATCCACACTTCCTATAGCGAGACAAAGACCTGCCCCCACTTCTTGTAGAAAAACAAGGACCCACTCCCACTTCCTGTAGAGAGACAAAAAACGGCCCACACTTCCTGTAGAGCAGGGTTCCCCAACTCCAGTCCTCAAGGCCCATCAACAGTGCATGTTTTCCGGATTTCCTTAGCATTGCACTGCTGTTGGAACCAGCACCTGGGCAGGTAATTACATTAACACCTGTGCAATACTAAGGAAATCCCAAAAACCTGCACTGTTGGTGGGCCTTGAGGACTGGAGTTGGGGACCTCTGCTGTAGAGAGACAAAAACCTGCCCCCACTTCTTATAGAGAGATTAAAAGCTGTCCATACTTCCTGTAGAGAGACAAAGACCCACCCCACGTCCTGTAGCGAGAAAAAGAGCCACATCTACTTCCTGTAAAGAAACAAAGACCTGTCCCCACTTCCTGTAGAGAGATAAAGACCTGCCTCCACTTCCTGTAGAGAGAAAAAGACCTGTCCCCACTTCCTGTAGAGAGATAAAGACCTGTCCCTATTCCCTGTTGAGAGATAAAGACCAACCCCACTTCCTGTACAGAGAAAAAGACCCGCCCCACTTCCTGTACAGAGATAAAGACCCGCCCAACTTCCTGTACAGAGATAAAGACCCACCCCACTTTCTCTAGAGAGATAAAGACCTGCCCCCACTTCCTGTAGAGAGACAAAGACCCGCCCACTTCCTGTAGTGTGATAAAGCCCTGTACCACTTCCTATAGAAAAATAAAGACCTGTCCCTACTTCCTGTAGACTGACAAAGACACATCTCCAGTTAGTGTAGACTGACAAAGACCCACCCCAACTTCATGTAGAGAGATAAAGACCTGTCTGTACTTTCTGTACAGTGATAAAAACCCGCCCCATTTCCTGTAGAGAGATAAAGACTTCCTGTAGAGTCAAAAACCTGTCCCCACTTCCTGTAAAGAGACAAAGACCCACCCCCACTTCCTGTAGATAGATAAAGACCTGTCCCCACTTCCTGTAGAGAGACAAAGACCCATCCCCACTTCCTGTAGATAGATAAAGACCTGTCCCCACTTCCTGTAGATAGATAAAGACCTGTCCCCACTTCCTGTAGATAGATAAAGACCTGTCCCCACTTCCTGTAGAGAGACAAAGACCTGCCCCCCTTCCTGTAGATAGATAAAGACCTGTCCCCACTTCCTGTAGAGAGACAAAGACCTGTCCCCACTTCCTGTAGATAGATAAAGACCTGTCCCCACTTCCTGTAGAGAGACAAAGACCTGTTCCCACTTCCTGTAGAGAGACAAAGACCTGTCCCCACTTCCTGTAGATAGATAAAGACCTGTCCCCACTTCCTGTAGAGAGACAAAGACCTGTCCCCACTTCCTGTAGATAGATAAAGACCTGTCCACACTTCCTGTAGAGAGACAAAGACCTGTTCCCACTTCCTGTAGAGAGATAAAGACCTGTTCCCACTTCCTGTAGAGAGACAAAGACCTGTCCCCTTTCCTGTAGATAGATAAAGACCTGTCCCCACTTCCTGTAGAGAGACAAATACCTGTCCCCACTTCCTGTAGATAGATAAAGACCTGTCCCCACTTCCTGTAGAGAGACAAAGACCTGTTCCCACTTCCTGTAGAGAGACAAAGACCTGTCCCCACTTCCTGTAGATAGATAAAGACCTCTCCCCACTTCCTGTAGAGAGACAAAGACCTGTCCCCCTTCCTGTAGATAGATAAAGACCTGTCCCCACTTCCTGTAGAGAGACAAAGACCTGTCCCCACTTCCTGTAGATAGATAAAGACCTGTCCCCACTTCCTGTAGAGAGACAAAGACCTGTTCCCACTTCCTGTAGAGAGACAAAGACCTGTCCCCACTTCCTGTAGATAGATAAAGACCTGTCCCCACTTCCTGTAGAGAGACAAAGACCTGTCCCCCTTCCTGTAGATAGATAAAGACCTGTCCCCACTTCCTGTAGAGAGACAAAGACCTGTCCCCACTTCCTGTAGATAGATAAAGACCTGTCCCCACTTCCTGTAGAGAGACAAAGACCTGTTCCCACTTCCTGTAGAGAGACAAAGACCTGTCCCCACTTCCTGTAGATAGATAAAGACCTGCCCCCACTTCCTGTAGATAGATAAAGACCTGCCCCCACTTCCTGTAATCTGCCTTGATGTCTTTGGACATGGATTACATTTTACAACAGGCAGGGGGTGACAAGTATATTGGAGGCAGTTTTCACTTTTCCGAGGTAAGACAATGTATTCATACCCTACCCAATGAGGTCTGGATGTTTGGAATCACAGTAAAGGCCCCGTCACATGCAGCGACGTATCTAACGATATATCGCCAGTGTGAGGTAAATCCGGAGATATGACGATAAATCATGATATTCAAGTTATGTCAGGAAGCCCTCTCCTGGTGTCACCCCCCCCTTTCCTTCACACAACTTGTTTAGCAACCCATCCCAGGGCCATCTCCTGTGATATGGAAATTAGGTGATGTGGGAACAAAGGACACAGGATGACTCCCTGCCGTCACCCTGTAACAAGAGTTGTATCTCATTATAAGGCTCTGGAACTAGCCAGACAGAACGACTCCAGTAAAAAATGGTTCATATCTCGCAAGCCATATTTCCGATAAATACGGCAACCATAAAAATGGTGTTTTCGCATGCGGACGATGCTGGCACACCTTTTTTATGGGAGCGGGAGCTTGGGAAATACCCCAGGCGTGATATCAGCCAATGTGGAACTAGTAGACAAGTCATGAAACCTCTCATTCTGTAGCTAAATTCATAACTGTCACAATGAGAGCATTGGCGTCCGCCTACGACGCTCCCAGGCCAAGTTATGGCCATATTCCATGTTGTGGATTTTGTCCATAACTCCAGCCAGGGGTGGAGCAGTGCTCCCTCTGAGGTCACGAAGGTAGGAGGGGACCTGGATTTGCCCAGGTTGATAACCCTACTTCGGCCATTTTCCAGTGTTCTTTCGCTGGGGGTCACGTGCAGGAAACATCTGTGGGAGTTCCTGGAAACCTGGTCTACAGCGCCCCCCTGTGGCCAGACGCACAAGGTAACCGATTGAATTGCATACCTGTTTGTAAACCATGCTTTATCTGTAACTGTACTCTGACATATGTATATTCTGTAGATTCCCTATTGTATATATTGTAGTTTCTAGTGTGCTTTAGGCTGATTAAATTATATAATTAATCTTGGGCTGTTCTGTTATCTCGATCTTGAATCCCACGTCTGTGTGTTCGGCTAATAGTTACCGTGAAGCGGTTGGTGGCAGCGAGTTTGTGCCAAGGATTATTGTGGGGAGGCCAGTGAGATTCGGGGAGATTTTATATATTCCGCCGCGGAGGTCGGGGGAATATATACCCTACTCTCACCGGGGACCCTTCAATAATCGGCATAAGTAGTATAGCGGCCTCCTTGCTTATTGTCGGGCAATTCCATAATTGGCCTGACTATAAGAGGGGCGCTAGAGAGCGCGTCACGTGCTCTGTCTGTCGGTCGGGAGGTATAAAGGAGGGGTGACCCCCACTTGTTACCCCCCGATTGTGACGTACTGGTAGCCAGCGCGGGGGATTTCTGAGTGACCCCCCGGTGGTTTGTGACATATTGGTGGCAAGCGGTGGGATCGAGATAATAGTGTGTGTGAGTGTGAGACCCATACTCCCAGACACTAAAGACTGCCTGCAGCAGCTGTGGCTGCTGGGGTCTTCAGACTAGCTCAACACTAGAGTGTCAGAGTGCAGATACTGTAAGGTGTGTGGAGGCATCAGGTGTCAGTTCTGTGTCAGTGACCAAAAGTCTGCAAGAATGGCTGATGGCACCAGGAGCAGAGCTAGGCAACTGGCCAATGCTAAAGCAGGAGCCGAAGAGAGGGAGAACGGTGCTGTGGACAGTAATGAGGAGGTTGCCCACGAGTCCTCCAGGAGCTCGACGCCAGAAAACAGCTCTGCAGAGGACATTGCACAACCTGGCACTGCTGGACAAGATGAGGAGCAGCTCACCCAAGGGTCCTCAACGAGCCAGATGCCAGCCCTCCGCTCTGCAATGGACAGTGAATCACCAGGCTCCGCAGCGGGCCGCAGATCACCACGTGCCATTCCACCGAGCCTGGGAGGCTCGGATAGCCTTCTTCAAATGGCTATGGCCCTTCTCCAGGCTGGAGACCAGAAGGGCTACAAGGAACTCCTGGCAGAGCGCAGGGCAGAGCGGCAGGCAGCGCGTGAAGAGCGCCAGGCAGAGCGTGAGGCTGCGGAGCGACGGCAACAGGCAGACCGTGACCACCAGCTGCAGCTAGCTCAGCTCCGGCCCTCATCAGCCACACGTGACCTTCAAGACACCAAACTTCCAAAGGTCCGTGTTGAGGACTTCCCAGTGCTGGAGAAGGATGGAGACTTGGACTCTTTCTTGACTGCTTTTGAACGGACTTGCCTGCAGCACCATCTGGACAAGGACCAGTGGGCCAAATACCTGACCCCCCGTTTAAGGGGTAAGGCCCTGGATATCCTTGGGGACTTGCCTGCTGAGGCAGATCAGGGCTACGACATCATCAAGCGGGCCCTGATCCAACAGTACAACCTCACTCCGGAGTCCTACCGCAAGAAGTTCCGGACCCTGCAGAAGGGACCAAAGGACTCCTGGGCTGACCACCGGCGGGCACTTGCCCGAGCTGCCGACCACTGGACCCAAGGCCTGCAGCTTTCCACCGGACCGGAGATCCTGGACTTGTTCATCACGGAGCAACTCTTGTGGAACTGCCCTGAGGATCTCCGCCAGTTCATCCGAGACCAGAAGCCAAAGGGGTCCACGGCTACAGCTGCCCTGGCCGATGACTACACCAACAATCGGGCTCCTGAAGCCAGGAGAGCAGCCACCAGCAGCACCTGGAGAGGGGGTAAGATGAATTCTGCGACTGCCCCACCTGCCCCTAGACTGCAGGGGGTGTCCCCCTCAACTCCCCTCTCCAGGCCCGTGGCAGAACCAAGACGGTGCCACCAGTGCAACCTACCTGGACACTTCAAGGCCATGTGCCCTCAGCGTCCCAAGGCCCCGGCTCCGTCCCCGTCCCAAGGGCCGCCCAAGGTGTATTGTGTGGGTGGGGGTGGTGGTAGGTCCCTGGACAGCTTCCAACCTGTCACCGTCGGCCGGTCTGTGACCATAGGACTGCGAGACAGCGCCTCGGAGGTGACTCTGGTGCGGCCTGAGATGGTGTCCCCCCAAGACTTGATCCCTGGAAAAACCCTCGCTGTCTCCGGGATTGGAGGCATTGACCCGGCGCTGCCTGTTGCTGACATTTATGTGGACTGGGGCGCAGGGCGAGGGGTGAGGGAGGTGGGGGTAACTGATCGGATCCCCGCAAACGTGCTACTTGGGACAGATTTGGGGCAGATAACCTCCCAGTTTGGGCCCCAACCAAGGGCTGAACCTTCAGCCAGTACTGACATGCCTCCGGACAATGTTAATGTGTTATCTATGAAGGATGTAAGGGAGGAGGGAGTGAACTCTGATATTTCTGCTTGCATAGACACCATAGACACACACACAGCTGCAGCTGTGACAGGGGAGGGGGTCAGAGAAAGGTGTGACAATGCCTCTACAAGTAATCAGCCTGTGAGCTGGGATCTGTTGCCCTCTGCAGGGATAAGCAGAGAGCAGGGTGCTGCAGGGGGAGGACCAGTGTGTGGGGTGGGGGCTACCACAGCAAATGTGGGGTCCCCAGAGATTTCACAGCGGGGTTCTGTTGCTGCAGGAGGGGAACAGGCAGGTGAGATTGGGGCCGGTCCAGGAGCGGAAGTGCTCCCAGGTAAGATCTCGGTGCATGGTTCCCCCACAACCGGGGTGTCAGGAAGCCAGGTAGGTCTGCCTGAACCGGCGACTTGGTCAGGAACGGAGGAGGAGCAGGCACGACCCACGGTCGCAGCGGCTGTGGCCGCTGTCACCCGCAGTGGGAGTGCTGGAAGCCAAGGGGCCTCCCGGAGGTCCGATAGCTCTTCCCCTTCTGACCAAGTGGCAGCCGAGTCAGGTGGAGGCCAGGACACAGGTCCCGGGGTACTGACCGAAGATGTGACAGTCTCGTCGATTCTGGCCACATCTAGTCAGGGGTTTCAGGCAGCGTTAGAAGCTGACGACAGCCTGAAAGCTCTTAAGGAGCAGGCGGCACAGCCTCCCTCGGACTCGGACCCGGAGCGAGTGGTCTGGGACCAAGGACGGCTGTACCGGGCCACGGTCCAGCAGGGTTCACCGGAGGCGTGGCCCAGGGACCGACAGTTGGTGGTACCCTATCCGTTCCGGACGGAGTTGTTGCGGATCGCACATGAGATTCCGATGGCCGGACACCTAGGGATCGCTAAGACCAAGGCCAGGTTAAACCAGCATTTCTACTGGCCAAAAATGGGGGCCGATGTGGCTGCCTACTGCCGTTCGTGTGAAACCTGTCAGAGAGTGGGGAAGGCGGGGCCACGCCCCAAAGCCCCACTGGTATCTCTGCCCATCATCGATGAGCCTTTCAGGAGGGTGGCTGTGGATCTGGTCGGCCCGCTGGCCATCCCCAGCAGCTCCGGGAAACGCTTCATACTGACGGTAGTGGACTATGCCACCCGGTACCCAGAAGCAGTGGCCTTGTCGTCCATTCGGGCTGACAAGGTGGCCACCGCATTGCTGGAGATTTTCTCCCGAGTGGGTTTTCCCCAGGAAATGCTCACTGACCGGGGGACCCAATTCATGTCCCAGCTGATGGAGGCCCTCTGTAAGCAAGTCCAGGTGCGACATCTGGTGGCCAGCCCGTACCATCCACAGACTAATGGCCTGTGCGAGCGGTTCAATGGCACCTTAAAGCAGATGCTTAAGATGTTGGTCGACTCCCATGGGCGTGACTGGGAGCGGTATCTCCCACACCTGTTATTTGCTTACCGGGAGGTTCCACAGGCCTCAACAGGATTCTCACCGTTTGAGCTCCTGTACGGGCGACGTGTGCGGGGCCCCCTGGCTCTGGTGAAAGAGGCTTGGGAAGGGGATTTGGCCACCCCTGGAGTGTCGGTTATCGAGTATGTCATGCGCTTCCGGGACAAAATGCAGGCCTTGACGCAACTGGTACACGACAATATGGCTCAAGCCCAGGCCGATCAGAAGCGTTGGTACGACCAGAACGCTTGTGAGAGGACCTACCAAGTGGGTCAAAAGGTGTGGGTACTGGTCCCCGTACCACAGGACAAGCTTCAGGCAGCCTGGGAAGGCCCATACCTCGTGTACCAGCAGCTCAACCCTGTGACGTACCTGGTCACCCTGGACCCTGCCCGTGGAAGGCGGAAGCCCTTCCATGTGAACATGATGAAGGCACATCATGAGCGGGAGGCATGTGCGCTCCCCGTGTGCAACCTGCCCGAGGAGGGAGAAGCGGAAACCCTCTTGGATATGCTAGCCCAGGTTAGGGCAGGC
This sequence comes from Anomaloglossus baeobatrachus, assembly GCF_048569485.1. Taxonomy (NCBI): domain Eukaryota; kingdom Metazoa; phylum Chordata; class Amphibia; order Anura; family Aromobatidae; genus Anomaloglossus; species Anomaloglossus baeobatrachus. Next base: position 9,893,250 of record NC_134363.1, read on the forward strand.
GGATCCATTGAGGATGTGGAGGTTGGCCACCAGCTCTTGGAGGACCAACGGTCCCAGCTGTGGGCCACCCTACACCCCTTCCGGGGGTTGTTTACCAACCAGCCCGGAAGGACTGACTTGGCTGTCCATCACGTGGACACTGGGGATCATCCCCCGATCCGGCGTTCAGCATATCGGGTCTCCCTGGAGGTGCAGCAACACATGCGCCAGGAGATTGACGAGATGCTGAAGCTGGGGGTGATCCAGGCATCCAACAGCGCTTGGGCCTCGCCTGTAGTCCTCGTCCCTAAGAAGGACAGAACCACTCGGTTCTGCGTGGACTACAGGGGGCTCAATGCTGTCACGGTCGCCGATGCGTACCCAATGCCACGCATCGATGACCTGCTCGATCAGTTGGCCGGGGCTCAGTACCTGACCATCATGGACCTGAGCCGGGGATATTGGCAGATCCCCCTGACTCGCAAGGCCAGGGAACGCTCTGCCTTTATTACCCCATTTGGACTGTACGAGTCCACGGTGATGCCATTCGGGATGAGGAATGCCCCTGCCACTTTCCAGCGGATGGTCAACACCCTGCTCAAGGGACTTGAAGGGTACGCGGCCGCGTACCTGGATGACATTGCCGTCTTCAGTCCCACCTGGGAAGATCACCTAGAGCATCTAGCACAGGTGCTCAGGCGGGTCCACCGGGCAGGTTTGACCATCAAGCCGGGCAAGTGTCAGCTGGCCATGAGCGAGGTCCAGTACCTCGGTCACCGGGTAGGCGGGGGAACACTGAAGCCCGAGCCTGAGAAAGTGGAGGCCATCGCATCCTGGCCCACCCCCAGGACCAAGAAGCAGGTGATGTCCTTCTTAGGGACCGCCGGGTACTATAGGAGGTTTGTTCCACGCTATAGTAGCCTGGCAAAGCCCTTGACGGACCTCACCAAGAAGAAGCTGCCCTCTGCAGTCGATTGGACAATGGACTGCGAGACAGCCTTCCGGGCCCTAAAGGACGCCCTGTCCAGCCCGCCCGTGCTACAGGCAGCCGACTTCACGCGGCCGTTTGTAGTACAGACCGACGCCAGTGACTTCGGCCTCGGTGCGGTACTCAGCCAGGTGGACTCTGCGAGCCAAGAGCACCCAGTCTTGTACCTGAGCAGGAAGCTGTTACCGAGGGAAGTGGCCTATTCCACAATGGAGAAGGAGTGCCTGGCCATAGTGTGGGCCCTGCAGCGTCTGCAACCCTATCTATACGGGCGCCACTTCATCGTGGAGACGGACCACAACCCCCTCAGCTGGTTGCACACCGTCTCTGGGACGAATGGGCGACTGTTGCGATGGAGCCTTGCGCTCCAGCAATACAACTTCACCATTCGCCACAAAAGGGGCCGTGACCACGGTAACGCAGACGGGCTGTCCCGACAAGGAGAGGTCGCGGACGGGCGCACGGGGGAACACCGGAGTGTGCTGCCCCCTAGCGCCCTCAAAAGGGGGGAGGTGTGAGGTAAATCCGGAGATATGACGATAAATCATGATATTCAAGTTATGTCAGGAAGCCCTCTCCTGGTGTCACCCCCCCTTTCCTTCACACAACTTGTTTAGCAACCCATCCCAGGGCCATCTCCTGTGATATGGAAATTAGGTGATGTGGGAACAAAGGACACAGGATGACTCCCTGCCGTCACCCTGTAACAAGAGTTGTATCTCATTATAAGGCTCTGGAACTAGCCAGACAGAACGACTCCAGTAAAAAATGGTTCATATCTCGCAAGCCATATTTCCGATAAATACGGCAACCATAAAAATGGTGTTTTCGCATGCGGACGATGCTGGCACACCTTTTTTATGGGAGCGGGAGCTTGGGAAATACCCCAGGCGTGATATCAGCCAATGTGGAACTAGTAGACAAGTCATGAAACCTCTCATTCTGTAGCTAAATTCATAACTGTCACAATGAGAGCATTGGCGTCCGCCTACGACGCTCCCAGGCCAAGTTATGGCCATATTCCATGTTGTGGATTTTGTCCATAACTCCAGCCAGGGGTGGAGCAGTGCTCCCTCTGAGGTCACGAAGGTAGGAGGGGACCTGGATTTGCCCAGGTTGATAACCCTACTTCGGCCATTTTCCAGTGTTCTTTCGCTGGGGGTCACGTGCAGGAAACATCTGTGGGAGTTCCTGGAAACCTGGTCTACAGCGCCCCCCTGTGGCCAGACGCACAAGGTAACCGATTGAATTGCATACCTGTTTGTAAACCATGCTTTATCTGTAACTGTACTCTGACATATGTATATTCTGTAGATTCCCTATTGTATATATTGTAGTTTCTAGTGTGCTTTAGGCTGATTAAATTATATAATTAATCTTGGGCTGTTCTGTTATCTCGATCTTGAATCCCACGTCTGTGTGTTCGGCTAATAGTTACCGTGAAGCGGTTGGTGGCAGCGAGTTTGTGCCAAGGATTATTGTGGGGAGGCCAGTGAGATTCGGGGAGATTTTATATATTCCGCCGCGGAGGTCGGGGGAATATATACCCTACTCTCACCGGGGACCCTTCAATAATCGGCATAAGTAGTATAGCGGCCTCCTTGCTTATTGTCGGGCAATTCCATAATTGGCCTGACTATAAGAGGGGCGCTAGAGAGCGCGTCACGTGCTCTGTCTGTCGGTCGGGAGGTATAAAGGAGGGGTGACCCCCACTTGTTACCCCCCGATTGTGACGTACTGGTAGCCAGCGCGGGGGATTTCTGAGTGACCCCCCGGTGGTTTGTGACAGCCAGGGTCACTGATTCCGGGACGCACATCCGGCATCGTTAGGGACGTTGTTGCATGTGACAGCAAGGAACGACCATTAACAATGGAAAATACCTTATCGTCCATTGTTGGCACGTCGTTCCTTTTTATAAAATCGTTGATTGTGGAGGACGCAGGTTGTTCATCGCTCCCGAGGCAGCACACATCGCTACGTGTGACACCTCAGGAACGACAAACTGCAGCTTACCTGGGCCGCCAGCAATGAGGAAGGAAGGAGGTGGGCGGGATGTTACGTTCCACTCATCTCCGCCCCTCTGCTTCTATTGGGCGGCCGCTTAGTGACGCCGTTGTGATGCCGAACGGAATCTCCCCCTTAGAAAGGAGGCGGTTCGCCGGACACAGCGGCGTTGCTGGGCAGGTAAGTACGTGTGACGGGTCCTAACGATTTTGTGTATCACGGGCAGCGATTTGCCCGTGACGCAAAAACGACGGGGGCGGGTGCTTTCACCAGCGATATCGCTGTGTGTAACACCCCCTTAAGCCTTTACTGTTAGATTTGTTGTATTCTACAGGTGTTACAATAATTACCTTCACCCGAGGTTTTGCTCATCAGGCTTATCATCATCATCTGTCTTTTTCTTGCAGACTCGTCTTGTGGAGACTGTTACCGGATTGATACCCCAATTCTGGTTGGGGTGGTCCTCGGAGACGTTGCCCTTACAGTTATTATTATACTGGTTGTTTACTATTGCACTAAAAAAAGTTTCCAAAAACGTCCAATCTATGGTACGGGGGAATATTTATAGAATTTTGACATTTTGTATCCAATGCTCTTTGGCTTTGTGCTACTTTAATTGCTTTACATGATAAAGTAGCCTTTGGTTATTTTCCTAATGCAAGTGAGGAACGCTAATCACTTTCTCGTTAAGTTGAGCTCCATATTCAGTTATATAGTGAAATCGTTAAGGAGAATTCCACAGTTTTGGGAAATCTCCTTCTAATCTAATCGAAGCTCACTGAGCACCGGCAGAAGAAATTTAGACCACACAGAGAGCTGGTATAAATTCCTTTCTCAGTGAAAAGAAGGTGCACATGTCACGTGCTTTATTGTTACAAGCCTTTTTATAGAGCAATAGTAGGTTAATCTTTTAGCAAAATTTCTAAGTATGCCATTGGTTATATTAAAGCATATGCAAAAAGCCTGTGATGTTTCTTCATATTTGGGATTTCCTCTCCAGCTCCTCCTGTTTTCTGACCCACCATAACTTGCAGGGTCCCTGTCACGTAGCTCACTAGTCATAGATTAGATGCAGCCAGTCATCATTATCAACATCTTCATTCTGTTCCCTTGTATTAGACATCATCGGCAGACTTCAGTCTACACATGCTTCAGTATGTTGTTACTCATATAGAAAAAATAGCTTGGTTATAGAAAAGCATATAGAAAAATATATTGTATTCTCACAAAATGACTGTTCTGTTCTTCTATTTTCCAGACGATGGCAAAGTCTATATGAACATGCCGACGACCAGATAAAAAGTATTCCACCCCTAAGAGTCCTCCTGAGACTATCAATAATCAATTTATCTATATGTTTTATATCTTCAAGAAAAAATCTCATTGCTACTGACAATTCAAAAATATTATTCTTTATTATATAGATGGAATAATTAAGGTTTGCGACTGTAGGAAGCAAATAGCAAAAATAGGAATGACCTTTAATTGTATCCATAACCTTTGATCAATGGGTGAGACATATTGTCTATAAGAATTGGGAATTCCAGGTTTGGTAATTAGAACTATTCCAAAAATTGAGCTTAAACAAGAAATTGTTGCTAAAAAGTCAAGTGGGTGGATATCAATCACTGATTAGCACCTCCCCCTGAACTACTAAGCAATTAAATGTATCGAAATACAAGTTATATTGAATCTATAGTGGTCAGGGATATAAAAAAGAAACAAAATATTGTTGCCCTCAGTCTTATATGTTATTATAGTGCTCAGTATGCAGTCAGCTCTTTAGTGCCCTCTAATGGTGGCTACAAGCAATAACAATTATACCATGTAACTGTTTAGCTCTTTTCTAGATGTTATTATGTATCATTCTTTATATTTGTGACCAGTTTATTTGTATTTACAATTATCTTTGTGTAAAAAATAAACACAAAACATTACATTTGAGTTGATGGTTTTATTACTATTGCTTTATTCATAAGTGGACGTTATAACAGGATTCTGTTCCCTCCGCTTATTGTGGTGAAAGGAAGAGAATCGGATATACTGGAATGTACAGTATTATTAGATTCCCCACATTAGAGGAGCAAAGTAGGACACTGAAGAGGAAAGATTTAAGATTTCAGAATTATGAATGCAGCTCTGGAGTATAATAGAGGATGTATCTCAGGATCAGTAATGTATGTACACAGTGACTGCACCAGCAGAATAGTGAGTACAGCTCTGAGGTATAATAGAGGAGGTAACTCAGGATCAGTAATGTATGTACACAGTGACTGCACCAGCAGAATAGTGAGTGCAGCTCTGGAGTATAATACATGAGGTAACTCAGGATCTGTAATGTAATGTATGCACACAGTGACTGCACCAGCAGAATAGTGAGTGCAGCTCTGGAGTATAATACAGGAGGTAACTCAGGATCAGTAATGTAATGTATATACACAGTGACTGCATCAGCAGAATAGTGAGTGCAGCTCTGGAGTATAATACAGGATGTAGCTCCGGATCAGTAATGTAATGTGTGTACACAGTGACAGCACCAGCAGAATAGTGAGTGCAGCTCTGGAGTATAATACAGGAGGTAACTAAGGATCAGTAATGTAATGTATGTACACAGTGACTGCACCAGCAGAATAGTGAGTGCAGCTCTGGAGTATAATACAGGAGGTAACTCAGGATCAGTAATGTAATGTATGTACACAGTGACTGCACCAGTAGAATAGTGAGTGCAGCTCTGGAGTATAATACTGAAGGTAACTCAGGATCAGTAATGTAATGTATGTACACAGTGACTGCACCAGTAGAATAGTGAGTGCAGCTCTGGAGTATAATACAGGAGGTAACTCAGGATCAGTAATGTAATGTATGTACACAGTGACTGCACCAGCAGAATAGTGAGTGCAGCTCTGGAGTATAATTCAGGATTGAGTTACTTGTGTACTTGTGTGGCAGCCTCCTCTCCTATATACTCCATATATATACTGCCGGTGTCCTTTATGTGCCGGGGTCATGTTGGATGTGCTGCTGTTATTGTGTAGCCGCTGTTTGCTCCTGAGTCACACATCACAAGACTCGGCTCCGGGCGCTCCTCAGTGTATTTATATACATCATGCTGCGCTCAGCTGTCCTGCGCCTGGAGCTGCGCTCGCTGTCACCCGCCATCGCCACCTCGCTATTTGCTCAGTGCAGGCGGCAGCAGATATACCTCCATACAGCGTCTGCAGGATGTGGTGCGGTTTCACATGTGGCGGGGAGCGGTGGACGCTCTGCAGATGTCAGTCGCAATGTTCAGCGCTCACCGTCTAGAAGGGAATGAGGACACGCGTTTAGTGGCCAAAGCTTCCAAACGTCTTATTTCATTTACCTGCAGAAACATGCGGATTTCTCTGTAAAGATGAGGACAGAACAGCATCGATCACATTGTACAGATAATTTCCCCCATAAACTTTGTAATAAATCTTATTAGTGAAATTTACTTCTTTCTCCCGGATCATTTAATGTCTCAACATTCTCAATTCACAGGTAAAATGTGTCTGCACTGAATATAAGATAGGAAGACAAGAGGTGACAGCTGGTGCCTATAAGGTTCTATGGAGAAACATAACTCCCTTAGGGCACCACATGATGTCCCCACACATGTCCTATAGGGCACAGCATGATGTCCCCACACATGTCCTATAGGGCACAGCATGATGTCCCCACACATGTCCTATAGGGCACAGCATGATGTCCCCACACATGTCCTATAGGGCACAGCATGATGTCCCCACACATGTCCTATAGGGCACAGCATGATGTCCCCACACATGTCCTATAGGGTACAGCATGATGTCCCCACACATGTCCTATAGGGAGCAGCATGATGTCCCCACACAATGTCCTATAGGGTACAGCATGATGTCCCCACACATGTCCTATAGGGTACAGCATGATGTCCCCACACAATGTCCTATAGGGTACAGCATGATGGACCCACACATGTCCTATAGGGCACAGCATAATGTCCCCACACATGTCCTATAGGTCACAGCATAATGTCCCCACACATGTCCTATAGGGTACAGCATGATGTCCCCACACATGTCCTATAGGTCACCACATGATGTCCGCACACATGTCCTATAGGGAGCAGCATGATGTCCCCACACATGTCCTATAGGGCACCACATGATGTCCGCACACATGTCCTATAGGGAGCAGCATGATGTCCCCACACATGTCCTATAGGTCACCACATGATGTCCGCACACATGTCCTATAGGGAGCAGCATGATGGACCCACACATGTCCTATAGGGTACAGCATGATGTCCCCACACATGTCCTATAGGTCACAGCATGATGTCCCCACACATGTCCTATAGGGCACAGCATGATGTCCCCACATATGTCCTATAGGTCACAGCATGATGTCCCCACACATGTCCTATAGGGCACAGCATGATGTCCCCACACATGTCCTATAGGTCACAGCATGATGTCCCCACACATGTCCTATAGGGTACAGCATGATGTCCCCACACATGTCCTATAGGGTACAGCATGATGTCCCCACACATGTCCTATAGGGCACAGCATGATGTCCCCACACATGTCCTATAGGGTACAGCATGATGGACCCACACATGTCCTATAGGGCACAGCATAATGTCCCCACACATGTCCTATAGGGTACAGCATGATGTCCCCACACATGTCCTATAGGTCACCACATGATGTCCGCACACATGTCCTATAGGGAGCAGCATGATGTCCCCACACATGTCCTATAGGGCACCACATGATGTCCGCACACATGTCCTATAGGGAGCAGCATGATGTCCCCACACATGTCCTATAGGTCACCACATGATGTCCGCACACATGTCCTATAGGGAGCAGCATGATGGACCCACACATGTCCTATAGGGTACAGCATGATGTCCCCACACATGTCCTATAGGTCACAGCATAATGTCCCCACACATGTCCTATAGGGTACAGCATGATGTCCCCACACATGTCCTATAGGTCACCACATGATGTCCGCACACATGTCCTATAGGGAGCAGCATGATGTCCCCACACATGTCCTATAGGGCACCACATGATGTCCGCACACATGTCCTATAGGGAGCAGCATGATGTCCCCACACATGTCCTATAGGTCACCACATGATGTCCGCACACATGTCCTATAGGGAGCAGCATGATGGACCCACACATGTCCTATAGGGTACAGCATGATGTCCCCACACATGTCCTATAGGTCACAGCATGATGTCCCCACACATGTCCTATAGGGCACAGCATGATGTCCCCACATATGTCCTATAGGTCACAGCATGATGTCCCCACACATGTCCTATAGGGCACAGCATGATGTCCCCACACATGTCCTATAGGTCACAGCATGATGTCCCCACACATGTCCTATAGGGTACAGCATGATGTCCCCACACATGTCCTATAGGGTACAGCATGATGTCCCCACACATGTCCTATAGGGTACAGCATGATGTCCCCACACATGTCCTATAGGTCACAGCATGATGGACCCACACATGTCCTATAGGGCACAGCATGATGTCCCCACACATGTCCTATAGGGCACAGCATGATGTCCCCACACATGTCCTATAGGGCACATCATGATGTCCCCACACATATCCTATAGGTCACAGCATGATGTCCCCACACATGTCCTATAGGTCACAGCATGATGGACCCACACATGTCCTATAGGGCACAGCATGATGTCCCCACACATGTCCTATAGGGCACAGCATGATGTCCCCACACATGTCCTATAGGGCACATCATGATGTCCCCACACATGTCCTATAGGTCACCACATGATGTCCGCACACATTTCCTATAGGGAGCAGCATGATGTCCCCACACATGTCCTATAGGGAGCAGCATGATGTCCCCACACATGTCCTATAGGTCACCACATGATATCCGCACACATGTCCTATAGGGAGCAGCATGATGGACCCACACATGTCCTATAGGGTACAGCATGATGTCCCCACACATGTCCTATAGGTCACAGCATGATGTCCCCACACATGTCCTATAGGTCACAGCATGATGTCCCCACACATGTCCTATAGGTCACAGCATGATGGACCCACACAATGTCCTATAGGGTACAGCATGATGTCCCCACACAATGTCCTATAGGGCACAGCATGATGTCCCCACACATGTCCTATAGGTCACAGCATGATGGACCCACACATGTCCTATAGGGCACAGCATGATGTCCCCACACATGTCCTATAGGGCACAGCATGATGGACCCACACATGTCCTATAGGGTACAGCATGATGTCCCCACACATGTCCTATAGGGCACAGCATGATGGACCCACACATGTCCTATAGGGTACAGCATGATGTCCCCACACATGTCCTATAGGTCACATCATGATGTCCCCACACATGTCCTATAGGTCACAGCATGATGGACCCACACAATGTCCTATAGGGCACAGCATGATGTCCCCACACATATCCTATAGGTCACAGCATGATGTCCCCACACATGTCCTATAGGTCACCACATGATGTCCGCACACATGTCCTATAGGGAGCAGCATGATGTCCCCACACATGTCCTATAGGGAGCAGCATGATGTCCCCACACATGTCCTATAGGTCACCACATGATATCCGCACACATGTCCTATAGGGAGCAGCATGATGTCCCCACAAATGTCCTATAGGTCACCACATGATATCCGCACACATGTCCTATAGGGAGCAGCATGATGGATCCACATATGTCCTATAGGGTACAGCATGATGTCCCCACACATGTCCTATAGGTCACAGCATGATGTCCCCACACATGTCCTATAGGTCACAGCATGATGTCCCCACACATGTCCTATAGGTCACAGCATGATGGACCCACACAATGTCCTATAGGGTACAGCATGATGTCCCCACACAATGTCCTATAGGGCACAGCATGATGTCCCCACACATGTCCTATAGGTCACAGCATGATGGACCCACACAATGTCCTATAGGGCACAGCATGATGTCCCCACACATGTCCTATAGGGCACAGCATGATGTCCCCACACATATCCTATAGGTCACAGCATGATGTCCCCACACATGTCCTATAGGTCACCACATGATGTCCGCACACATGTCCTATAGGGAGCAACATGATGTCCCCACACATGTCCTATAGGGAGCAGCATGATGTCCCCACACATGTCCTATAGGTCACCACATGATATCCGCACACATGTCCTATAGGGAGCAGCATGATGTCCCCACACATGTCCTATAGGTCACCACATGATATCCGCACACATGTCCTATAGGGAGCAGCATGATGTCCCCACAAATGTCCTATAGGTCACCACATGATATCCGCACACATGTCCTATAGGTCACAGCATGATGTCCCCACACATGTCCTATAGGTCACAGCATGATGTCCCCACACATGTCCTATAGGTCACAGCATGATGTCCCCACACATGTCCTATAGGTCACCACATGATATCCGCACACATGTCCTATAGGGAGCAGCATGATGTCCCCACAAATGTCCTATAGGGGACCACATGATGTCCCCACACATGTCCTATAGGTCACCACATGATGTCCGCACACATGTCCTATAGGGAGCAGCATGATGTCCGCACACATGTCCTATAGGTCACCACATGATATCCGCACACATGTCCTATAGGGAGCAGCATGATGTCCCCACACATGTCCTATAGGGTACATCATGATGTCCCCACACATGTCCTATAGGTCACAGCATGATGTCCCCACACATGTCCTATAGGGCACAGCATGATGTCCCCACACAATGTCCTATAGGGCACAGCATGATGTCCCCACACATGTCCTATAGGTCACAGCATGA